>NC_079455.1:42974342-42976842 GCF_903798145.1 Danio aesculapii | reverse complement strand
ACTGAGCCACCATGCCGCAATATTTATTATTTATTTATTTAATATTTGTTAAGTTTTATTCTAAATTTTTAATGACTTTATATTGTTTAAATGATCTATCTGTAAAATATTGTTAATATTGGCAATATTGTTTGTAATTATTTAAACAATATTTATTAATATTTTAATGCATTTTATTCATGTTTAATAATAAGTGTATTAATTTAAACAAGGCTTATTTTTTATACATACTTTTTTATTATTTTACTGAAGAGTTTAGTCAAGTTTGTTTATATTTGTTCATATGTTTTATTAAATATATTTATAAACATTTCATAGATTTTATTTAATAATATTTTAAATATTAATGACATTTAATGTGAATAATATTAAAACTTATGATTTAGTTATTAAAATCACTTGTTTAAAGTAATTTAATATATTGAACCATTTCTTACTAGTTTTAAGCATGCTTTAAAGGTGCTTTATGTAAGGTTTTGACTCTTCGAAAGCATAAAAATACCATGATATGTTAGCAGATATTTCAGAAACATGCTAAGTGAGCATTCTTGTTTATCTGAAAAACAATGCTGAAGTCAGATATTCAGTTTTGAATATGTGTGTTGTGTGACAATGGCTGTCTTTGTTTTGGTCATTTAACCCGCCCACTGCCAGTTCAGCCAATTATATTTCAGCATTCCGGGTTGGCTTGGTGGAAAACAGCATATTTCATTCATTCATTCAGAAAGGCTCTCAAAGCATGAGTCCATGACCGAAATGCAACCTCCAGAGAACAGTAGCAGGCCCCGAAATGAGATGCTGATTCAGAGTGCCACATGAGGTTATTAATTAGCGAATTATATAAATATTACGAGCGTAAACATTAGGTGAGCAGGTTACATTGTATCACCGTGTCCCAACAACACGTTATGTGATGATATTTGCAGTGAGAAACAATTTGGCTGTTTGCACCAGAAGAAACACGACAGAAATGTAAATACAGTCATTCAGCAGCACAGAATAGTGCACTCACTGCACTCCGAGGTTTATAATCTAATTAATACATATTAAACCTCTTCAACATTATTAAATGTAGATGCTGAATCACTGATATGTGTTGGCTTGCAGTCACAGTTCTAAAGTTCAATTTCAAAGGGTTTATTTTATTTCCCAGATCTGAGGTGAACTATCTGCTGCTGCTTTCAGTAGTATGGCAATAAATGTCATGTAAAATGCCATTTAAACTCCCATTATGAGCATTTAACACTGAATAAAGCACATGAGGTGTACTTGAGCTGGTTATTGTCAGTTTTCTGTTGTTCACATGTGAGTAACAGAAGCTGTTTCTAATATCACTTTCAGGTGTTGATCAAAGACAAAAACTCCTTTTAATATGGAAAATATTCCTCCCATTGCATGTCGTTGCTGTTTGTCGTTGCTGTGGCTTGATAGTCAGTCTTGCTCCTCTTGGTCCTCAATCTGGCAACCTGCGCCTGCATTACCTAGATCAGCCACTTGGATTTCAAACTTACATACTGTGCCTTTAAAATAACCTTTAGGGCTCTATTTTAACAGTCTAGGCACAAAGTGTGAAGCGCAGGGCGCAAAAGCATTAAGGGCATGTCCGAATCCACTTTTACTATTTTAAGGAACAGAAAAATAAGCTCTGTGCCGCGGTGCATGGTATAACAGGGTTGAGCTTATTCTCTGAATGAGTTATGGGTGTGTTTTCAGAATAAACCAATCAGAGTCTCATCTCCCACTCCCTTTAAGAGTCAGTTGCGTCGCTCCATGGCGGCCAGGGCGCACAACTGACGCGCTCTGCACTGGACTTTAGACCTGTTTTCAGCTGGTCTATTGCGCAGACTATTTTAGTTCCTCAAAATAGCAACACGCCAAGAACGCACCTTAACACACCTCTTTTCCAGAACAGAACACCCATGAGTCCACAAAGTGGAGCAAATGGATTCGCTATTTAAATGGGAAAATTACGGCTGCATTGCTCTTAAACTAGCAAAACGTTGTGGAAACACGTCTTGCGCCTTATTGCACCGGGTGTATGATAGGGCCCATAGAATTAATTTAAAACCACACCCTCTTTAAATAGATTAACAACACAAACACACATTCTTGTAAATGAAGCATCTTAGCTAAACACACGTTAATTTTATATTTACTGGACAGCAGTTAACATTTTTACATTTACATTCACTCTACATTTATTCATATGTCAATTCAGCAGGAATCTTCAATTCTCAGTAAGCTGAAGGTTAAAAACATCTGAGTAAGTCATGTATTGATCTGTCATAATGTATGTTATGACTCCACTGGTATAATAGTAACACAAATAATAACTCAACTCAACAAATCCACATGAAGTATCTTTCATTTTCCTCCAGGAGATTATCTGGACCCTTATCAATGATGATTATCATAACAGCGGAGTGTGTTTTGATTTATTATAACACATCTCTGAATGTAAAAGTGCACCATCTGAAACTGGAGCTTATCAATATTTTAT
>NC_079455.1:42766842-42969342 GCF_903798145.1 Danio aesculapii | reverse complement strand
TGTTCATGTTTACTGAATAATAATGTGCTCCTTTTTTTCCGGCTTCTCCTTTGTTTTTTTTCACACCTCACTCTCGCGTTTGTCAGTGTCTGACAGGATCGGGTTTCAAAAGCACGTCAATAATCAAGCGCAGGTTATTATCATCAGCTCAAGAAGTTTATTATTTCAGATACAGACGTGCGGTGAAGGAAGAAAGCGAAACCGCTCGCGCCTCAGACTGGCTCGTAAAAAAAACTACGCAGCAGAGGGTAAATCTGCTCTCCTCCACAGCTTTGTGGCTGTTTATCAAGACGACAAGGTTTGTTTGAGCCCAGGTCGACCATGGCTCGTTATTATATGTATACATAATTCCGCTGTAATCTCTCGGCTGTGTGTGTATTTTAAACATGGCGAGTTTTTTGTTTTCTTTCTGGCTTGTTGCGTAAGCGAATGACGCCTCTCTGTAAACCAATAGCGTTCAGCTGCGCATCTAGCTCTGCCTTTTGGTACCCTTTCTCGTGTTTGGTACCCTTTCGAAAGGGTGCCGAAAAAGTGGTACGGTACGGTTCGGTTCGGTACGCTTTTTGACAGTGGAAACGGCTATAAAAGCGTACCAAACCAACCGAACCGTACCGTACCACTCAGTGGAAACAGGCCCTAATTGTTTTGAAATATGTAGACCTATAGTTTCTAGTAATGTTATACTTTTTTATGTTTGTTGTTTTTTGTTCATTTGACAAATTTTTTCTATTATTTTTTTTCATTTATATTAATGTTTCTTTCATTTAAACTTGCAAAAATGATTTTCATGTGTGTATAGTTTTTATGTCTTTTACATTATTGTGTTTAAATATTTAATATGTTTATGTACATTTTTATGATTATTATTTTAATATGAAGACCTACGTTTTTTATTTAATTTAATTTTCAAAAAAAGTTTTGTTAATATGACAACTTTTTTATATTTTATTTAATTTCTATTTATGTTTTTTTTTTAATGTAGGCCTAACAAACATACTTTTTATATATGTCTGTATAGTTTTTATGCATTGTACATTTTTGCATGTTTAAATATTTATACATTAAATACATGTTTATGATGCATTTTTATGAAAATATGAGGAGTTTAGATGCAAAAACCTCTAAATGCCATCTGAAATATTCTTGTAAAATGAGCATTTTTATCAGGCTCCTGTGTGTATGTTCAGTACAATAAGAATACAATAAGAATAAGGCCTTTTCCTGGTGTTTAAAGTGAAATAACTCAACATAAACTAAGGAGGCTGAGAAAAATGTTGATTTTCGATGAAAATTTCAGACGGCCCTTGGAGGTTTTTTGCATCTGAGCTCTTCATACATAGCCCTTTTAATATATTTAGCTCTATTAATGTTTCTTTTTTTTTAAATAACATAAAATAACATAATTTATATATTTTTTTAATGTCTTGTACATTTTAGTATTTAATAAGTTCATACTTATATATAAGTTTTTATGATTACTGTTTATTAATATGTAGGCCCATTTTTTTTTATTAATCTTTATTTCATTTATTCATTTTCCTTCGGCTTCATCACTTATTTACCGGTCGCCACAGCACAATAAACCGCTAACAGCATATGTTTTACACAGCAGATGCCCTTCAAGATGCAACCCAGTACTGGAAAACACCCATACACACTCAATCTCACACACTACGGCCAGGTTAGTTCACCCAATTCACCTATAGCGCATGTTTTGCACTGTGGGTGAAACTGGAGTTCCCGGAAACCCACACCAACACAGGGAGAACATGCAAACTCCACACAGAAACGGCAACTGACCCAGCCGAGATTTGAACAAACAACCTTCTTGCTGTGAGGCCACAGTGCTATGAGCCACCATATTTATTTCATTTTTTACTTATTTTCCTCTTCATTTTAGAACCTTTTATTTCAGTTTTATTCATGTTTGATTTATTTAAAGTAACAAACATGCTTTTTTTGCATGTCAGTGTAGTTCTTATGACTTTTACATTTTAGTTTTAGATACTAAAGCTGCTCTTCAGTTACATAATTTAAAAAAAAATGATAGATGTCATAAGCTTTTTCCAAAACAAATAACTTTTACATTCACGTTTGCACTCAAGATCCTATAGTCAAAGAGCTTGAGGTAAAAGCCAGTCTTTTTTTTTCCCTGGGAATGAAAATAGAAATGCAGGAAAAGGAGGAGAGCCCGTCTCTGAGCAGAAACACACACACACACACACACGCACACGCACGCACACACACACACAGACACACAACGGCATAAAAGAGCTGTGGTTTCAGTCCATAGCCCCAAACTCTCGGTCAGAACCATAGACTGTAAAAAACGAACACAGATGTGCTGCAAACAGAAAAAGACAAAAGCGGCCCTCCAGAAACACCTATAATTATATTAGGGCTGACTGGATATAAAAAAGCACCACAAGGAGGGGCCTTCGGGTTTAGTCTAGTAAAATTAAGTCCTACAATTCTTTCTTGTGTTCATTTTGATGATGGCAACCTAACAAACTGTTTTAAAAAAGGTTTTGCTTTAAAAGTCCGTTACTTCAGAATAAACGACTCTTGTTTTGATATACAGCGACATTCCGACATTTTAGTTGCTGAAAGTTGTTTTGAGCGCCATCTTGTGGGATTTTAGGGTAAAGTATAGGTAGGATACATCATTTTTGTGACACTGTATTACAATAATTAATATTTTACAGTACTGTGACGGTTGGGTTTAGGGTTGTGGTAGGGGTAGACGTTAAAAAATACAATTTATTGGGTAATTTAATAAATAACATAAATAATACTCTGTACTGTTTTCATCTTAACGTGCTGTGAGGTTTGGGTTTGGGTAGGGGTAGATGTTAATTAAATACATTAATTTTCCTTCGGCCTAGTCTTTATTTCATGGTTGCCACAGCGGAATGAACCGCTACGATAAAATACAATTAATGTAAAATGTAATGATATAAAAATAATTCCTGTTGTCCCTACTGAAAAATCCAGCTTAAACCAGCCTAGGCTGGTTGGCTGGTTTTAGCTGGTTGACCAGCCTGGTTTTAGAGGGGTTTTGGCCATTTCCAGGCTGGTTTCTAGTCATTTCCAGCCTGGTCTTAGCTGGTCAGGCTGGAAAATGACCAGCTAAATCCAGCTAAAACCAGCTTGACCAGCCTGGTTTAAGCTGGACATAGCTGGTTTTGGCTGGTCAAGCTGGTTTTAGCTGGATTAGCTATGGTAATATAATAAATAAATTACTTTTGCTGCTTGTTCAAACGACCTTTTAATGAGCTGAACTAACACAATTCATAAAGGTCCCATGAAATAATAATAAAAAATAGATGTTAGTTTCAAGTCTGTTAGTTTTAAGGACATCTACTACACTCACCGGCCACTTTATTAGGTACACCTTACTAGTACCGTGTTGGACCCCCTTTTGCCTTCAGAACTGCCTTAATCCTTCGTGTCATAGATTCACCAAAGTACTGGCAATATTTCTCAGAGATTGTGCTCCATATTGACATGATAGCATCACGCAGTAACTGCAGATTTGTTGGCTGCACATCCATTATGCAAATCTCCTGTTCCACCACATCCCAAAGTTGCTCTATTAAATTGAGATCTGGTGACTGTGGAGGCCATTTGAGTACAGTGAACTCATTGTCATGTTCCAGAAACCAGTCTGAGATGATTCGCGCTTTATGACATGGTGCCTTATCCTGCCGGAAGTAGCCATCAGAAGATGGGCACGCTGTTTTACATGAGAAGAAGGTGGTGTACGGATGTAACTGCATGTGTTAAAGAAGATTTGCTGTCCTGATGTGGAAGTGCTTTTCATTAACTGTAAGCCATTTTACTCACTGCAGGAGTTTTCCTCGTTCATTCTCATCAGTGTTTACATTCCACCGCAAGCACACCTGAATCCTGCACTACAACTGCTGGCTGATCTGATCACAGAGACAGAACAACAACACACAGACTCGGTTTTTATCATTCTCTAACTTTAATCAGGCAAAACTCACACATGAGCTGCCTAAATTCAAACAGCACATTACATGCCCCACCAGAGGCAATAACATTTTGGACCATTGCTACACCACAGTAAAGGATGCATATCGCTCCGTCGCCAGAGCAGCTCTAGTACTCTCCGATCACTGCCTGGTTCATCTTATACCAACTTACAGGCAAAAACTTAAATCTACTAAGCCAGTATTAAGGACTGTTAGGAGATGAACCAACGACACAGAGCAGGTCTTACAAGCCTGTTTTGAATGCACTGACTGGGGTGTTTTTGAAGCTGCAACCACAGACCTGGACGAGCTCACAGAGACTGTAACATCATACATCAGTTTCTGTGAGGAGTTATGAATCCCTATCAGGACCTACTTATCATTTAACACTGATAAACCATGGTTCACACCAAAACTTAGTCTGCTTCATCAGGCCAAAGAGGATGCCTACAGGAGTGAGGACAAGATCAGGCCAGGAACACACTGACAAAGGAGATTGGTGTGGCTAAGAAGAGCTATGCCCAAAAGCTGCAAAACCAGTTTTCTGCCAACGACCCTGAATGAAAGATATCACCAACTATAAGACACCATCCCCCAGTATCGACAGCAATAAACATCTTGCAAACGAGCTGAATATATGTTCTACTGTGATTTGACACCTATGACCAGACACCTCACACACGCCCGGACCATCTCCCTACACAGCCATCAACACCACATCAACACAGCCCGGACCTTCTCCCTACACAGCCATCAACACCACATCAACACAGCCCGGACCATCTCCCTACACAGCCATCAACACCACATCAACACAGCCCAGACCTTCTCCCTACACAACCATCAACACAGCCCGGACCATCTCCCTACACAGCCATCAACACAGCCCAGACCATCTCCCTACACAGCCATCAATACCACATCAACACAGCCCGGACCATCTCCCTACACAGCCATCAACACAGCCCGGACCATCTCCCTGTACGGCCATCAATACCACATCAACACAGCACGGACCATCTCCCTACACAGCCATCAACACAGCCCGGACCATCTCCCTGTACGGCCATCAATACCACATCAACACAGCACGGACCATCTCCCTACACAGCCATCAACACAGCAGGGACCATCTCCCTACACAGCCATCAACACCATATCAACATAGCCCGGACTATCTCCCTACACAGCCATCAACACCTCCAGCCATCTTCCTCTCCCCCCCTGCACTTCAGATCAGTAAGGATGATGTGCGTCAGATCTTAAGTAAACAGAAGAGAAGGAAAGCACCAGGCCCAGATGGTGTCTCACCAGCCTGTCTGAGAACCTGCGCTGACCAGCTGGCTCCCATTTTCTCACATATCTTCAATAGATCACTGGAACAGCGCAAAGTTCCATCCTGCTTTAATTGCTCCACCATCATCCCAATCCCGAAGAAGCCAAAGATCACAGGACTCAATGACTACAGACCTGTGGCCTTAACATCTGTGGCCATGAAGTCATTTAAAAGACTGGTGCTAGCTTATCTAAAGGACATCACTGGACCCCTGCTGGACCCCCTGCAGTTCGCCTATAGAGCAAACCGATCTGTGGATGATGCAGTCAACATAGGACTGCACTATACCCTACAACATCTGGACAAACCAGGGAACTACGCAAGGATTCTGTTTGTGGACTTCAGTTCTGCCTTTAACACCATCGTTCCATCACTGCTCGAGAACAAACGGACCCAGCTCTCTGTTCCTAGCTCTGTCTGTCAGTGGATCACCAGCTTTCTGACAGATAGACAGCAGCCTAGTCAGAATGGGCAAAATCACATCCGACAGCCGCACCATCAGCACTGGTGCCCCCCAGGGATGTGTTCTTTCTCCACTGCTCTTCTCCCTGTACACCAACGACTGCACTGCAAAAGACCCCTCCATCAAACTCATTAAGACACTACTGTTATCGGCCTCATCTTGAACGGTGATGAGTCTGCATACAGACAAGAGGTGGAATGGCTGGGTTTATGGTGCAGATACAACAACCTGGAGCTGAACACGCTCAAGACGGTGGAGATGATAGTGGACTTTAGGAAAAAAAACCTGCACTCCCTCTGAGGCACCACCATCTCTCAGGATCTGAAGTGGGACACTCATATAGACTCTATTGTGAAGAAAGCCCTGCAGAGACTGTACTTCCTTCATCAGCTGAGGAAGTTCAACCTGCCACAGGAGCTGCTCGTAGAGTTCTACTCAGCTGTCGTCCAATCCATCCTCTGCACTTCAATCACCGTCTGGTTCAGCTCAGCTGCCAAAACCGACCTCCATAGACTACAGCGAATAGTCTGGACTGCTGAACGAATCACTGGCACTACCCTTCCTACACCTCAAGAACTGTACTCTTCCAGAGTGAGTAAAAGACCTCGCAAAATCTCTCTGGATGCCTCGCACCCAGCACACTACCAGTTCGAACTGTTACCGTCTGGTTGGCGCTACAGAGCACAAAAACAGCCAGACACAGGAAAAGTTTCTTTCATCAGGCCATCTACCTCATGAACAGTTAGTATTCAACCAGTACAATCTTCTATTGTCCAACTTTGGTGAGCCTGTGTGAATTGTAGCCTTAGTTTCCTGTTCTTGGCTGACAGGAGGGCCACCCGGTAGGGGTCTTCTGCTGCTGTAGCCCATCTGCCTCAAGGTTGGATGTATTGTGTGTTCAGAGATGCTCTTCTGCAGACCTCGGTTGTAACGTGAAAGGTATTTGAATTACTGTTGACTTTCTATCAGTCTGGCCATTCTCCTCTGACCACTGGCATCACTGGACCGCTCACTGGATATTTTCTCTTTTTTTAAACCATTCTCTGTAAACCCTAGAGATGGTTGTGCATGAAACCATCGTCTTGATCCTCTCCACCATGTCTATATGCCTAAATCCATTGAGTTTCTGCCATGTGATTGGCTGATTAGAAATTTGCGTTAACAAGCAGTTGGACAGGTGTACCTTATAAAGTGTCTGGTGAGTGTATATGTTGGTCCGTTTTAAAACAGTGACTAAATTCGCAGATATAAACCAAATATAAACGTGTAAAGTTTGCAGTTTGTCACTTCCGTCTAAATGGATTAAGGTTTTTTTTTTTTCAAATCACCTTATACTTCAGTTTTTCATCAAAGCTTGACCAATCAAATGCTCTCTACTACCTGGCATGCCCCGCCCCCTTCGTCTCATTTGCTTTTTGTTTGATGTGCTTGAGCTCAACCACTCTCACTGACAGAGCTATGATTAAAACAAATGCCATTGGCTACTTTTTAAAAAGGGGTGGGTCTACTCTACATCTCACCCTCTCTCCATTTTTCAGTTGAGATTACGTCAAACACTGAATAAAAATGTACGTTTCAAAGCACTTCACGAGACCTATAATTTTTTTAGGGCACATCTTAATTGTCTTATATTCAGTCCACTTAAAATTGTAAAAAATATTAAGTTAACTTAACCGAGTTGTGTTGGGACAACATGAGGGAATTGAGTGGAACCTGCAGCATTTTTTACAGTATAAAATGCTTTCACTGTAAAAATAAAATCTGGGTTCCACACAATCAATTTGTGTTGGGACAACATGAAGAAATTAAGTTATCAATTATCAGTTTTTACAAATGTAAGTGGATTGAACATAAAACAATTAAGTTGTCCTAAAAAGATTTGTATTGTTTCAGCTTATTTTACTTAAGTAGTTTGCAAACAAACAGCAAACATAAATGTTGAGTGCTCTATGAATTTTATTGTAATTATATTTATTTATAGATTTGTTTTTTTTACATTTTCATTATTGCAATAACAAAAACTATGACAATGTATATGAAACAGTAAATACAAATCATAAAAAGTAATACCCCCAAGTAAAACCATAAATAGTATCTAAAAAAATGTACAAACCATACAGTGGTTACTTTTTTACGATATGAGGGATTTGAGTCACATTTAAAATAATATTAAAATGTTAAAAAGAAGAGAAAACAATACAGAAAAAAACGGAAAGGGCTCATGAAAAAGAAATCTAAATAAATGCAGATGTTAAACAAATTTTATCCTGTCTTTCTTCTTTCTTGATTCATTGGCAGATCACAACCAACTTGTTAAGGTGCATATCGCCACCTACTGTACTGGGATGTGCAACTTCACGGGTTCAAGTACATTCAATTAAAAAAAAAAAACACACACAACATCATCTCATGCTTCAGTTCTGTATCTCTAAAATAGCCTTGCTAATTTCCCACATTTTTCCAACTGCCCCAATAATCCTTTCAAGCTCCATTCTTGTTCTAATTTATTAAGATTTTCCTTTTTATATTTCCGTTATGACTTTCCGTTTTATATTTATTACATTCATAGGGATGTACTCTACATTTTGTGTTATATTACACCCATCACGTTTATCTGATAAACTTTTCCCCATTAAAGCAAGGGTGGAATTTAAACCAGTATGTCCTAATCTTAGTCTAGTTGTTATCATTTCCCCTGTTCTGCATTTGCCTTTATAAATCTTAGTATTGATTGATTTTTGAATGTCATATAGATGTCTACCTTTGCTGTCTAAATCCCATTTTTCTGCCATGTTTCTTTCACTCTTTTTTAATTAATGATTTGGCTTCACCTCTTCCAAATGATATTCTCATTATTTCTTCATCCTTCAAGTTTAAGGCCTTTTTAGCAATTATATCTGCTTTTTTCATTTCCTTCAACTCCAGAGTGCGCTGGGACCCAACAAAATTGAACAATACTTCCATTTTTCTCTAAATTTCTCTAAATTTAACATTATACCGGATATGTATTGAACTAGGTCCTCTCGTTTTATTTGATTTCAGGCTATGAAGAGCTGCAGTCGAGTCTGTGCATATTATCACTCTTCTAGATCTTACTTCTTCTGCCCATTGTAACCCTAAAATTATAGCCACAACTTCAGTTGTGAATACCAAAAGTTTGTAATTTATTCTTTTACATACTGTTACATTAACCTCTGGCAAATTTTATCGTGTTGCAATTATGTAGTTTTTATGTATGAAATGTGGATGTTGTCTGATTGTTTCTGTCAGGCAAATTATTAGAATTTAACTGATTGTTCACATTTAAAGCCTTAATATTATTATTTCAAAGGCTCCAGGAGAGTCTATTTCATTTTCAGTATTGAGAAATATAGTTTATTTCACTTGGCAAAAAATTATGTGACATGTAACAAGCATGTATTTTGTTTAAAGTGTGTTTTTATATAATTAATATATGTTTTTTGGGGGAACCTTTTCCTTTTTCAGTTTTTTTACTTAAATAATAATAAATTTAAGTAAAAAATTACTTAAATATTAAAAAAGAATATAGAATAGTCAAAGCAACTAACTGTAAACGAAGATTATCCATACAAATTTGTCAAAGATATATTGGAAAATGCACGTGTGGTTTACAGCCAAGCCCAAAATTATTCACACCCCGGGTAAATTCTGACATAATTATTTGTTCAAATGTAAATAAAACTGACAAAAAGAGATTTACACAATATCTCTGGTAGCCTACATCGTCTTATCTTTTGGGAAAAGCCTGTGTCATTTCCCGTCCAAAAAAAAAAAAAAAAAAAAACACTCGCTGGTTCAATAATTTCAGTCAGATATTGCCAGTGATAAGGCACTTGACTGTATATATTTAAAAAAATGTATTGATATTATTATGGTGTACTGATGCTTGTATAACAGTTCAATGATGTCGAAAATCAATAATTATACAAAAAAACAAAAACAAAGCCTGTATGATAAATGACTTATTCAATCCGGTAGATAATGAAAACTCCGTAATATCAACGAACTATAATGTCACAGGCCTGAAAACGTAAGTCATGAAATAAAGAAATCTATTATTTATTGTTATGCGAGGCTAAAATACTCAAGACTGGTCTCTTTACGAGGGCAAGTGCTACTTCACCGACCGCTGAGGTAAATCATCTAAATTGATAACTAAAAACGCAGTACTACATATATTGTATTAGTGTTCCCGCTTATCCTCATTGTGTTTGATTGCACAACATATTTCTCGCCGCCGTGTGTTTTGTCCACGCGCTCGGGATTCGAGAACATCTCGTGCTCGACCGTTTGAACGCACAGGACTAAAGAACTGCGCAGGAGGAAACCAGAGAGGGGCGTTGCTTCTACCGCCTCCGACCAATCAAAGAGCGCCATAATCCCAGGTGACTCATACTCACCCAATCGCGGCTTGCTTTATTCCACTGAGCTCATCCGGTGCTATAAAAGTGGCCACGAGTCGGTACAGTAGACGAGAGTCCATCTTGGAAAGCGGCTTTTCAGCGCCAATATTTTTACAGTAAGCCGGTTAATTTGAATTTTTTCCGCGTGCTTTATCGTGTTGCGATATAATATGTGTAATTAAAACGCGTCTACGGCGGAGTGTTACGTGAAAAAGCTTGTTTAATATATTTGTGTTTCGTCTTTGCAAACAAATGTGGATTCGGTAGCCTAGCTAGGCTAGCTTTGCATGCTGCGTTAGCAACTAGCAATCGGCATGAATGAAGCTTGTTGTCAATAATATTGAAAACGCATGCCTTTTAAATGCGTCTCTAACCAACTTTTACTCTTAAGTTTGTTTTTCTGTTGTATTTGTCGAGCTGAGATTATTTTGAGCGTTTGCGTTGAGCTAACATCATAACCATGCTGCTTTTCTTTTATTCATCCCTTAGCGCGCGGTCTGTCTCAGTATAGTAACTTAACTTTGCATTTTATAATCTAAAGGCGATCCAAATCTACTAAAATGGCCGACGAGCAACAGTTCATGGAGACCTCCGAGAACGGGAATGAGGAGAACCTGAACAGAGGAGAGGCCGCGGGGGAGAACGGATCCGGCGAGGGTCTGCAGATCGACGCCAGCAAGTGCGAGGAAGATGCCGGGTGAGAAATCCGTGGTCTATGTGTTAGTTTAATAGCTATATCTTATGTTTTTAATCATATTTGTGGTCACCGTGTGTTTTTTTTTTTTTTGTAAATGGGACGGGAAGGGGTTCTGCTCTGTGCTCCTGTACGGTGGTCATTGTGCTTATTGTTGGCCGTGAGGCTGTTTGGGGCTTATTCACGATGGCGTGGGGTAGCAGATATTTTATTTGTCGATAAGCGCAGCGATTGAATAAGATATACTCTGGTAACCTCACTGTCTAAAGTGACTAATTTGGTTTAAACTCAATAATGAAAATTCAAGACTTCCATGTGGGGAAATGCATTAGCTTAATTGTGGACGTTTGCTGTTGCCGAGCAACAAGGCAGTAGTATGGTTTGCGTCAAGGCTGCCTCGTCCAATCAGGTTTTAAAATGGGTTTTGCAAAGTCGTAAGTGCAGAGCCACAAGGAAAGAAACATTTGCAATATAAAGGCTTTATGGCTCTGAACTTATGATCGTGCAATCATCGTTTTAAAACCTGATTTTTGGATCAGGGCTTGTAATGTTTTTGTATATGTTTTTATGTTTATACTTAATAAAAACTTAAGTATTCAATAGCTCAATGTACACTTGTGCAGAGCCATAGAGAGCTAAATGATTACAAAACAAAGGCTCTGCTTGAGTGTACAATACATCAACCTTTTTACAACTTTTTTTTTTATGTTTTTTATTATTGTTGAGTATTTGAACTGTATACTATAATTCCAAACCCACTTGCTACAATGAGAATTGCAAGACTCTTATTAGAAAACCATGTTTAATTCGTAGACAAAGGCATGTTATCTTCTGAAATGGTGGTTTGGTCGGTAAACTACATTACCCATGATTCTTCACAAATTCAAAAGTTGCTCCGCCCACTCATTAAGCCATGAAATGAGAAGCCCCTACTCTCCACTTATGGAACATGTATGCATGTTTTGCAGTCATGGCAAGCTGCATGCAATTGAATTAAAGTATAGATGAGTGGTGCTGATTTATATTTTGAACAGATAATTGTTAACTTAAAGTGTAGATATGCTTCTTTGCAAGAAAGCACTGCAAAATCTTCATAATAGTGAATTATATCCGATGTAATTTGTGCGCTCTACAATCCAATAAGTCATTTTAAAAAGTTTAGTGCAAGTTCTTTGTATTTAAACTGGTTTTAATTTGTGCAGAAAGCTGCATTACTGAAAGCAACCAATCAGAATTTGCGAAACTGAAAAGATGAAAAAAAAAAAAAATCTCGCTACACCAATTATACAATCATCATCATTATAACCTGATTTTGAATCAAGAATTGTAATGTTTATATACCCAACAACAACAAAACAAGTTTCATAAATGGGTCGGTGAAGAAACTCCACAGTGGGGACAAAGATAAAATTTGTAAGTTTGTATCTAAACTTTACACTTTGATTCTAAACCAACTAGCTACAATGAGAAATGCAACTCTTTTATGAGTAGCATAAACAATTAGACAAAAGCTTCTCAAATAGCACAAAACTACATTACCCATGATTCTTTGCATAAATTCACAAGTAGCTCCACCCACTCATAAAGCAATGAACGAGAGGTCCCTACACTGAACTCATGAAACGTGTATGCATGTTTTGCAGTAAAAATCGTTTTTTGGGTAGAAAACATTACCCATGATTCTTCACAAATTCAGGAGTAGCCCCGCCCACTCATGATGCAATGAATCAGAAGCCTCTACACTCAGAACTTATGAGACATGTGCATGTTTTGCAGTACATGGCAAACTAGATGGAATTAAAGTATAGATAAGTGGTGCAGGTTCAATTTTGAACAAAAGTTTATTGCTACTGTTCATAAAACTACATTACCCATGATGATGTACAGAGAAATCCAACTAATCTGAATTTGAGAAACGCAGTAAATGTCTCAAATGAACATCAGGCCTCCACACAAAGATACTGGTGTAAATGTTTTGCGTTACTAAGGGTTATGATTACACAATAATAAACTGAAGACTAATAGGTTGGTTTCTCATATCAATCTGAGTCTCTTTGTTCGTAAGTCGGCAGTAATTGTGAAACCATGCATTGTGGTTAATGGGAGTTGACTGCACTAAATGGTTTAAGTTTTATTCAATTTTTTCATTTTGGTATCGCAAGCTTTCAGCTGATGAAGCATGCATATTTTTACTTTTAGACTTGTTCTCTTTGATTAGTTGCTTTTGAGTTAATTTAGTTTGCTATTGAGATTTATAATCTTTTTCCACTGTGCAGTAAAATGTTTGTTGGAGGACTCAGCTGGGACACCAGTAAGAAAGACCTAAAGGACTACTTCTCGAAGTTTGGTGAGGTGATGGACTGTACCATCAAGATGGATTCAAACACCGGTCGGTCACGAGGGTTTGGCTTCATCTTGTTCAAAGAATCAGAAAGCGTGGACCGGGTATGAACACTTCTGCTTCTCACTCTGTTTATATTGACCTTATTTATGACACGCGATCGGGTTCAGTGTCTTCTGCCGTTTGTTATTCCTAGTCATTTCTCACATAGGTGACCGAATCAGAAGTTTGAAAACTAGCAAAAAGTGTGCAGTACTGCATTGAAGAATAATTGTAGATCTTTATAATTTACATTTTTCACTTGTGTTGAGAATTTATTTATTTTTTTCTATAAATTCAAATTAAATTTTCCACCTTGTTTTCCCAGTTTCATTAAGTTTACAATCTCCTTAAATGGGTTTTAGGTTTAAATCAATTTCAATATCAATTCTTAAATAGAAGCCCAATTTCTCTCTTTTGTATTTCATTTATCCCCCCTCAATTTATAAATAAAAATTACTTTATTAGGTTATGTTGTATTAGTTTAGTTCATGTAGTAGTTTCTGTCATTCATCTTTTAACACTGGGGTGCTCAAGCCTGTTCCTGTAGATCTACCTTCCTGCTAATTTCAGCTTCAACCCGGTCAAGCTAGATGCAACGATTATAGATTTTGGTTGTACGATTGTAGTCTGAGAAGCTGCCAAGTAACCAATTTTTACAGCACAAAATAATATTAAAAACAAACAATAGTTCACTTCTCGCGCTAAAGAGTTAAATATTTTACACTGTAAATGACAGAACAATGAATAAAAAAGAAAAATAGTATTTGTCTAATGCAGGGCTTGAAATGAACTTACTTGGTAGCACCGTTGCTCCCAACTTCAAATATTTTAGGTGCACCATAATTTTTGAAGCACCCACCAAAAATGAGTGAGCACCACTGCAAATTGTATATTAACATATTTATTGTATTTGAAAACTGCATCAATCAGGGGAAAAAAAACTAAATGCTGTTGTAACTTATTGATATTTGTACAATAATTGCAAAATTAATGTCTAAAATATTAATGATAAGTTGAAATCAAGTCAACTTTATAGTAATGAACTATGACCCGATTCTGCGGCAAGCAATCAGAATGAAGTCCACTGCTTGAGAGGAGTTCAGAGAACACAGGCCTGTAAACTTTGGTTCTGACCACTGTTGTTCCCAATGGTTTTGAGGTCACCGGATTTCCAATTATTTACAATGTTTTCTTGCAGGAACATGCATTGCATAAGTTACTGGTGAGTTGCTGATGTGCATTAAATGTTATATACAGTTTCTTTAAAAGCGGGAATCTCACGCGACAAAACCGGATTGCTGCTTCAGGATATTTCAGACACATTGGATAATTAAGTGGAGCAAAGCCACACCACCTGCAACTTGATCTTCCATTGTTAAAGAATTTTTAATAAGAAATGCACAACATTTTAATACTAGAGCATGTTTTATGCAGGAATGTAACTGATATGCTGCAACGGCCCCTTTAAATACGAGATCAATGTAGCGAATTTTGATGCTCTCCCTGCCGGAGCTAAAGGCAAACAGTGTTGTCACCAGGGCAGCCAGAGCGACCTTGGACGCTTTCGGTGTGAACTCGCAGTAAGCATGAATAACATTCATGCTGCTTTGAGTTATCTGCTATTAAAAAGTCCAACTGTTAAATTGACATCTATGGTTTGCATCAAACAAAAATAAAGCCTAGCAGTAAGAAATATATACATTTTGCACTATACACATCTCAATGTAATAACCAGAAAGAACGGACATAAGGAAGGAAAAGTCTGTTCTGCCACTATTTAAAGGTTTCGGTTTGTCACTTTAAATGCTCTGTCTTATGTGCTGAATTTCTTTTCTTTTTTTGTTTGTGGGGAAAAAAAAAGCAGGCGAGTCAGTCAACCCAATGAGTGGCACAGAGCAGCATTCTCTCTATGACCACCTGTGCAATACTGTTATTTGTCACGAGCCGAACTTTCGATTTAAACCTTGTAAAGACGAGCTTGTTTAGCAAAGATCTACACTGTTAGTTTTTACATTTAGCATCCATTTGCGCCGGATTCAGTGAATGAGATGTGGGTCATTAAACGGCCTATCCACTGCAAGTCTTTCAGCACTCTCCTAAAACACTGCATTGATCTCTGTTGGCGAATCCTATCATCACATGATCGCTCATGGCGCCAATATTTGTAACTTTTTTTTTTTTATTTTATTTATATATTTTTTTTAAATGAGGTTGCAAACCTGTATATTTTCATTGCTTCCTCAAACTTCAGCCATTTGCAGTTCCCCCAGTCACAAAAGCCCCCATCTTAACTAATGTGCCTGAAAAGTGAGTGCATGTGTGTCCCTCTATTGGAAATAATGAACTTGCACGAGCTTGCCTTGGTTAATAGCCTTAGTCATAGTTAATCCAATGTGTTTGTTATTAGTCTGTGTACAAACTAGCGCACAGCTGGCATAACTTGCAGAAACACTGTGTTGAAGCCTTTACGATTAACCGTGAGGAATTAAAGTGCGGTTAATAGTGAAACGGTTAATCGGTGCATCTCTAGATCAAACACACCTGAACTAATTAGGACAAGAACAGTACTTAATGATTACCGGCAGGTGTGTTTGATTAGAGTTGGAGCTGAAATCTGCAGGAAGGTAGATCTCCAGGAGACCGTTTCAACATTCACATTTATACTAGGGGGGGGGTGATGTTTTTTTTTTTTTTTTTTTTTTTTTTTTTTTTTTTTTTTTTTTTTTTTTAATGCTTATAAAAAAATAACTGTTTATCAGTCTTATTCAGCTAAAAAAAATCTCAAATAAAGGAATGTAATTCATATATTAGTAAAATATTTTGCATAAGTTTTTAGTTTTAAATATTAGAAAAATCTATCAATATTTGCTCTCTAGACAACTTTTCCCCTCATTCTTTTTTTTTTTTTTTTTTTTTTTTTTTCTTTTTTTTAAAATATAAATCTTGCGAGATCTTGTCACACCCCTAATTTATGCCTCTAATTATGTATTCATCCTCCCCTGTAAAAAAGCATGTTTCTGCATTGAAGAATAAGGCGAGTAATGTCAGATATTCATCTTTTGCTGTTGTGTCTCAGGTGCTGCAGCAGAAGGAACACAGGCTAGATGGCCGACAGATCGATCCTAAGAGAGCCATGGCCATAAAGAAAGAGCCTGTCAAGAAGATCTTTGTTGGTGGCCTTAACCCTGAAACCACAGAAGAGAAGATCCGTGAATACTTTGGGTCCTTCGGAGAGGTGTGTGTGTTGACCATTTGATTAATTTAAAAGCTGTCAATTAGATTTTAATGCAGAATCAATGCTTTTCAGATCGAAACTATTGAACTTCCAACGGATCCCAAGACCAGCAAACGGAGGGGGTTCGTTTTCATCACATTCAAGGAAGAGTTTGCGGTCAAGAAGATTCTGGAGAAGAAATACCATAATGTTTGTGGAAGCAAGGTATTTATTTCCCTTTTTAATATTTTTCTCAGTTAATATTTTACTCAAGTTGTGGAAAAAATTAAGGTTTCATGCAACCATACAGGAGGGAGATATCAACGCGACTGTTTCCAATGCTATTTTGAGCAAACATGTTCACCCATATTGAGAGCCAATATTTTATTTTACGGTTTCATCTCTAGTGGCATGTAAAGAGGATTTTAATTAAATAGTGCTGAACTTGATCTCTTCCTTCCCTTCAAAGAGGGGCCACCTTTATTTTAAGGGGTAGTAAACCCAAATTACAATTGTCCTTAACAGAAGAGCACAAATGTTCGAAAACATCAAGTGAAGTGAAAAATTTATTATGCAAGCACTAAAATGTGGATTGTTAAATAGGTTTTTAAATTTTTTTTTATATATATATATATAGTGGCAGTGAATAACAACATAGAATCCTGGTTTTTCTGCTTCAAGATTAATGATTGCCACTTTTGTTTAAACATGCCACTAGATGGTGGTGTTGGATTTTTATTTAATTATTATTATTATTATTATTATGATGAATTATTATTATTTTTTTTATAAAACCATCTATCTGCACCTGTAACCCTGAACTTATTTTAAATTAGTTTTATTTATTTTTTGCAAGTCAGTGGTCGCAGGTTCTTCAGTTATGCCTGATCCAAATTGGCTTGGGTTTTCATCTGTTTTGTCTGATTTCAGTGTGAGATCAAAATCGCTCAGCCAAAGGAGATCTACCAGCAGCAGCAGTTCGGGGCCCGTGGTGGAGGATTCGGGGGCCGTGGCAGGGGGCGTGGAGGTGAGACTTCTGTTTTTTTTTTTTTTTTTTTTTTTTTCTCCTCCTTTCTCTCACCTGCTACAGTGTCTACATATGATGCTCTTATAGGGGAGTTTGTCATCTCAAATCTAGTTTTAATACTGTTTAAACGAAGAGCTTCCAGTATACACAATTTTAAAAATTTATTATTTACACACAGACTTCATGTATACACTATTTACAAAACTTACAGTATATACACCAAGACTTCATATCGTATTGCTGATTATTTTATACACTTATACTTATTTTATTATTATCATTATTTATTTATTTTGCTTCCCCATTTTAAAAACGCAGCTAGAAAAGCTGCTGATCTCTCAAATTAAACAAACAATTGCTCATGTTTTCCCTCAGCTCCAGGCCAGAACTGGAACCAGGGCTATAACAACTACTGGAATCAGGGTTATGGTGGTCAGGGCTACGGATACGGTGGCCAGCAGGGCTATGGAGGATATGGCAACTATGATTATTCCTCTGGATACTATGGATATGGCAGTGGTTATGACTACAGTAAGTCAAACTTCAGAATGACTTATTGATTGTCTGGGGTGGTTTGTATTTTATTTAAATTGTGTATAAATATTTTTTTTTTCCCAGCTGACCAAGGAGCTGCAAGCTATGGAAAGACACCCAGACGTGGAGGCCACCAGAGTGGCTACAAGCCATACTGAACACACACAACAGGTACTGCTGCTTTTAATGTTATGCTTTTATTATGAGGAGCTTGGTGTGAAATGTTGACCATATATATATATATATATATATATATATATATATATATATATATATATATTTATTTATTTATTTATTTATATATTTTTTTTTATATAACCTAGATAGTATCTAATATATATCTCTACCTTTTTTTTGTTCATCTTTATTGTCATGGATTTTATGCTTTCAGTTTAATTGTGTTGGTTTATTTTTCATAATCTTGTAAATGCATAACTAATGAAATTATTACTTTTTGTATAGTCTTTAAATTGAATTGGGTTTATTACATATATTTTAATTATAAAATTCTAACTTCTATTAGCTTTTGAACTTATTGTTATTGTGCAGTTGTATTTTCCTCCTAGTTGTAATATCTAATGGTAGCTTTAAGATATAAATTAACACATAGCTTTTGTTTTCCACTTACAATTTTAATTTTTTGGTTTTTTAGTACAAGTCGCCTCTTAAAGTGTAGTTCTTGGGTTTCTATTATATACTGACTGAGCTTTTTGTTTCTTTCCAGAACTGAAGTATTCCCAAAAAGCAGAGTCTGACCACGACGCCGACAACCGTTCACACAAAAACACAGACTCTTTCCTTTAACTGGATGAGACATGACCCATTTGTACAGAACAGCTGAATAGGGGAAGCAGCGTCACACTTTTATTTTAATTTTATTTTCCTTTTGTCCACATTTCCAGTGATGGAAGTGTAATTTTTACTGTACTTTTTGGTACCTTTTTTGAATAATGTTATTGTATGGTTGTATTTTACATGTCTACTGGATTTGCCACATTGAGGTTCGGGAGCTGCCAGAGCTTTTGAAATAAAACGATTTTGAGTAAATTTTTCTCAATGTTTCCAGATGTTTACTATGCTTTTTCTGCTTCCTGTTGTTGCATAGCGTAGGAGAGTCTTTTAAATATCATCCAGTGAATGTCAGCGTTTTGGGTAATATCTAATAGTGACTGAAGTTTCCGCTCTTTTGTTGGCCTTTTTCATTTTAATCCTGTTTATTTTTTTTTTTTTTTCTTGCCTTCTTGGTTATGGCGCTTCAGTTTGTCAATTAGGATTTATTTGCTAGTGACCAGCTTTGTTGCTCATTGAAATTTCATTCCTATAGTGCTTTTTGGTAGAAAATAAATGATTTGTAAGTTTTTGGAAGTGTTCTTGTTTACTGGATAACATTAATGTTAATTTGTCATGGATAGCATGTAATGGTAACTTTTAAATTGTGAGACTTTTTTATTTTTTTTTAATGCAATCACATTTTAAAACCCAAACACCTGTTCACCTAATGAAAGCCATGGAAATTAGTTTGCATCTATCTACATTATTTTTAAAATTGGACTTGATGAAATTAGGTATATTCTGCTATTTAATTATGGTAGTACAGACTAGCTAAAGAAGTATCTACATTTTAATAAACACAACATATTAAGATGAAGATGGATCTGGTTCAGGTTGTAAACTGGTTTTTAAGCATTAAAGTGTAATGCGGCATTAAACGAGGACAGACTATAATCACTTGCTGAAATCATTCAGTATTAGAATAAATGTTTGACACCTTTTTATGGACCATTTAACAGTTAGTTTGGCTTTAAAATAGTTTATTGTCATTACCATTATTCAAACAACTTAAAATGCACATTCCTCATGTCATTTTATGCAAAATACATGGCAGTTTAATGCAAAACAGCAAATTACTTTGTTTTATTTGTTTTCTCAGCTATTGGAACTTTTAGTGGCCTATGGGCTGTGTAACGCCAATAATTGTACACTTATTTGTCATTAATTGATATTTTCTTTAAGGTTACTGGAGACGTAACATCCGTTTAGTATTTATTTAGTGCATATTAACGAACTTTTGTAAATATGATTTGAAGATAACAATATATCTCAAGACTCGTCTAAACGTATATAACCTGAAAACTTAAAGTGCACACTTGCAGTAGGCTACATGGAAAAACTATTTGGACAAAGTAGTTTTAACCTATTCATGTAGACTTGAAATTGCTCCAACAAAAAATAGCTTTTGATTGAACAACAAGCAGCAAAACCCGACAAAGCAACATAATTCAAGAATCTTCAATTTTATCTTCTACATAACACGAATCGTTTCAGCGATTTGGTTCGTTTGATTTATGACAAAGTTCACAGTCGTATTTAGGCAGTTTTATGTGTAGTTTATATTTTTGTGTATCTATACATGAGAATGTATATTTTCGGTTAAATAAATTGATTCTCCAACATTTTCTTTTGTTTGAACGACAAACCTCAAATCCTGAATAATTCAGTTCCATTTAACTTCACGGCTTGTTTCAGCGAATCGGTTCGTTTGAAACATGACTAAATAAACGTCACAGAAATATTCAGGGTAAGTTTTCTGTTATTTATTGATTTTTTTATGTGTGTGTGTGAATATATACATAAAAACCTATCTTTTTGGTTAAATCAAACCGCGTTTAACAGCATAGCCTACTCTGAAAAGTATAATCAACCGATATCAATCAGCTCTTCTGAATTGTTTGGAGAACCGATTCTATGTAATGATTCAATTTATGTGATTGGATTCACCTGAGTTGACGGAAAAGTGAACACGCGGTGAACGCGGTTAGATAGCAAAACAAAAAAACGTAAATATTAAGGAAATATAAATCGACTAGACGACGTTTGAATAAAACAATAAAGGCTACCATTAAGGATTCGATTAACTGTCACTGGATTGATTTAATATTGCAATTTAAGTTACCCGAGACAACCCGAACAAGGACGTTACTCAGGTAAGGTTTTATATGAGTGACTCGATAAATGTAATAACGTTAACATTTCAGTGATGTGTTTATATTTTTATACTCTCATGAAAAATGTGCGGAAAATCTATGCTTAAATTTAAAGAACTAAATCATTTTGTTATGTGTATTTTATGTTGTCGTCCTGAAGAGGTCGCTAGATAGCAATAAAAGAGGTGGAAACCGTTAATAAAATGGACGACCTTTGTATTTGAATGAACAAGTTTGATCTATAAAAGGTAAATGCAGCGCTCAGCATATATAAATACGCCCCATAGACATTTACATTAGATGTCGCCTACGCTAATGTTGTCTATTATATTAATGTTTGTGTATATATACAATGTTTAGCATAAATGAGTACACTCACAAATCTGTTATTTAAATTCATTTTTTAAATATGAAGCTATACAATATTATATTTGTGCATATACATTAGATTAGGCTGTACTGAAGCCAAGTCTGGAGCTAATCTAACAAATAACTTACGATACCAGTCCAAAAACTAGTACACCTAAAGTTATGTTATAGAAAAATATTAAATACAATTTTAAAAAAAGAGTAAATATAAAGAGAAGCAAAAAAATAAATAAAAAATTTGAAATATTCGAAATTTTGTAGGTTGTGATTTTATTTATTTATTTATTTGCAATATTTTGCTTGAATTTAATTGTATTTTCCATTTCTGAATGTGTTTGGTGACTAAAATATCATTTAAATAAATATATCTGTTTAATAAATCTGTTTTGTTTAAATGCACCAAAATATGTTACTATAATCACTGAGAAATGGATAAAAATATTCATTTTCAAAATGGGGTGTGCTCAATTATGCTGAGCATTGTAATAAGTAATTAGGACTGTACATTAGTTAAATTAGTAATTTTATAGTTACACGTATCTGGTTATTCTAATGTAAAATAATCAGAATATTTCATTTTAAGATTTAATTAAATAATGACATTTTTAATTTGCCCCAACAAGCAGTCGTTTTGAAAAATAAAAACCAGAGTTATTATTTGCATTTTTGTATATTGTTTGCCATGAAATGTTTTGTTATTTTTAATTTATTATATTTTTATTCATTTAGTGTTTAATAATTACAATTTATTTTATTTTACCAATAACATTTTACTATTTTATAAACATTTATATTTAAATTAAGACCTGAATGACCAGGACATGTGCAATTTCTCTCATTAAAACTGAGAAAATCACCTTGGTGCTCATAAACCTTAATTAATGTAGCTTAAAAATAGTTTAATTGTATTATCTGTATTTTAATTGTATTTAATTGTATTATTTAATTGTATTATCTTTCCATTTATGAATGTATATGGTGACCAAAATATCATTTAAATAAATATATCTGTTTAATAAATCTGTTTTGTTTAAGTGCACCAAAATACATTACTATAATCACTGAGAAATGGATAAAAATATTCATTTTCAAAATGGGGTGTGCTTAATTATGCTTAGCCTTGTATTGGGTAGTTAGGACAGTACATTAGTTAATTTGGTAATTTTATAGTTACACGTATCTGGTTAATCTAATGTAAAAATTATCATAATATTTCATTTTAAGATTTAATTAAATAATGACATTTTTAATTTGTCCCAACAAGCAGTCGTTTTGAAAAATAAAAACCAGAGTTATTAATTTACATTTTTGTATATTGTTAATTATTATATTTTTATTCATTTAATGTTTAATAATTACAATTTATTTTATTTTAACAATAAAATTGTATTATTTTATAAACATTTATATTTAAATTAAGACATGAATGACCAGGACATGTGCAATTTCTCTCATTAAAACTGAGAAAATCACTGAAACAACAATGAAATATGTATTTATATCATCTAATGCTAGCTATAATGTTAATAAATAGTTATTATTAGTTGATGGTTGACGTATTAACTAACAATAAGCCATATTTTTGCTACAGTATTTATTAATAATCATTGCTAACGTTACATGATATGAATACAACTGTATTATTCTAATGTAAAATAGGACAAAACAAGTGGTTTTAATCACTCAAGACTGTCAAATAATTAGCAATTTAAACATTGTTACTCAAACCACATACACACTGAAAATTATAATTATTTCTAATTGTTTTAATTCACTTTTGAATAAGGTTTTGCATCAGATGGTGCTTGAAAACTACAGTAAATGGGAGATTTCGGTAATTTCAGTCATTAAATTAAATAGTGAGAAATGAATGCTAATTGAGCTGTGGGAAATAACGTTAGTGGTCCTGCATTAAATGAGATTGTCCGGCATTGGTGTGTGTTTGGGAAACAAGCTCAGTTCGAGTGTGTGGGTTTCGATTACTCAGAGATGTTGTTTAATTGTGCCAGAAGAGCAATGTCTGTTGGATCCTCACGCCTCGTGTCATAGCAAACCACCACATGCTAGGAATTCAGAGTAATTTTAGTATGACGTGAGTTAGCCGTTAAAGATCTGCTCCGTCATTCAGAAAGTTGGATGTTTAGGAGGACAGACAAGTTTTACTGTGCATTTGACTGCAGTTAAAGGCCTTGCTAAATTACCGATGACTTGCAAAAACCTGGCCATTCGAAAAAGTACTGTAGTGATTTCTAGTATAATGTTTGGATTAGGGCTGCAACTAGCGATTATTTTAATAATCGATTAATCTGTTAATCATAGTTTCCACTACGCTCATTCTTCCATGGTGGGGCGCCACATCAAAATTCATCCTGCCACGGCTACATTACAGCTTCTCATTCAAAACATTCAGTCGTTTTTTTTAAATAGCGGGTTATAATCGCACCAAAACATATTAAAAGGTAAGTGAATTATAACAGCAAGAACTTTTCTGTAACAGTAGTAGTGCTGTGCGTTATTTGTTTAACCCTTTAAGGTGGCGTGCTGACTGACTGACTGACAGGTGCATGATGCAGGAGGCCAGCAAACCCAACATAGCTTTCAGTTATGATGAACACAGTTTCCATAATTATACTTTATAGATAAAGGTCTGTGGCTCTGCATACAATGATTTTATCTTGCTGGAGTTTATGGCCGTTTTCTTCAGGATGCATTAATGCCGCTCTGTAGGTCTATTGGAGACATTCATAAATATTTCCAACAAATCTAATAAATGTTGGAGACATACTCGTCACATAAATGCAGTTGAGCAGCGTTTATTTGAGAGCGCACAAGAAAATCTGCAGAAGAAGTTTTGTGCACGAACAGATGAAATCGACGCTCGAGCACAGAGATTGACATGCTCGTAATACATGAATGCAATCTCGGCTTGTAATGCTGCGCTCACGACATTTGTCAATGAAATAACGCCACAGGTAGTTGGTAGATCTGTGTTAAAGGCCCAACAGAGTCACAGCTGGAAAAAAAATCCTAGAGGAAACACTGGTTGATTATTTTTTCGATGAATCGGATAAGAAAGAAAAAAAGCATTCATTTCCAAACCTTTATTCAAAAACAGAACTAAAATCTTTAGAAAGTACACAAACATGTTGTGCTTAAACATCCCGAGCTGTTTTAATAATAATAATAATAAAAACTAACTTAGTAGTAATCAAGATACATACTTGACAGATGAAATAGCATAAGAAATGATGTCTTGTTTTCTGAAAAAAAAACGCCTCTGATTGTTTGCTTAAAACAAGCTAAATTATTTGCCAATGGGGTAAGAAAAATAATCTTAATGAGCTATAATCTCAAACAAATTTTAAGCATCTCTTCATTTTCTCATGCCATTTTTCTTGTTTGTTCTTGACTTAAGAGTTTTTAGATATTTGGACTGGAAACAAGATGAAATGAGTAAGTAAGAAAAGCTTTTTTTGCATTGCAGCTATACATCACAACAAATGGAAAAATGAATGATCCAAAAAGGGCAAGTGAATAAAAACGTGTCTTTAGTCTTGCATTGAAAACTGCACAGTAACCACTGCTGCTTAACTTCTGTTATTAACCCTTTCACTGATGAGTTTAAAAGATTCTATCTGGCCCCGGGAGGGGCCAATCACACCGATTGCGCTTTCATGTTCCAGAAACGCGAGGCGCACCTCACTGTCTTTTTTTGTAGACAAGAAAAAAAGGAGCACGGTGCGCTTTTTGTCCCTAGGCAATGACCTAATCAGCCACGTAGTGTGCGCGAGTGTTGCTGTTGATATTAATATAATTTTAAAATGTAATAATATTGTGATATTCAAGATTTGAGAGTCATACAGCACTGGATAACTGAAAACAGAAACCACAAGTTTCTCTTCCTTCTTCAAAAGTCTCCGTAGTCGTATTGACAACACAAACACTGCAGGCACCTCAACGGAAACTCAACGGAAACTCTGCTTTCATTTGATTGGTGAATGAACAATGTTTTTTTTTTTTTTACTGCGAGCGCACAACGGCAAATACGCCAGGGGCGCAGCAGGCAATTAAATGGAAGGCATGCAGGGCGCATAAGCAGCGCGCGAAATGCTCGCGGTCGTTAGTAAACCATTCTAAAAAGGCGCCTTTCAACGAAAAAAGTGCGTTTGGTGTGATCGGCCCCTTAGGCGGTCATTATTTTAAAATGTTTACCCTTAATGTTTCCGTGGTGATGCATCGTGTTTGTCACGTGACACACCGCAGCCTCAATAGCACTGTATGGCAGATGTATCCGAGCAATTCCATGCAAATGTCAACCTTGCCATGAAAAAAAATTAAGTTTTTACCAAAATATTGAGACTCTTTCTACGTTTTTTTTTTTAGGCTTGTATTTTACACTACTGTAAAAATACTCAAATGTCTCTGTCAATGTTTTCAAACAATTATATTTGATTTACCAAAATCACACAAGTGGCAATATCACATCCATAACAGAGAGATGTCACATCCATAACAAAGCTTTTTCCTCATAAATGCAAAAATGTCAAACAAAATAGTCAATCATGTTTGTTCCATAAAGAGCAACTTTTATTCTTTAGATTAGCATGGTTTCTTTTGGGTTGTGCAGTTTAATTCAGTGAATTTCTACACTTTTGCAACTGCAGCATGACTTTATATTCCATACTGGACATTATTTCTGTTCAGTGACAACACTTTTGTCTAAGCAATGTCAGACCTCACTGTCCTAATTAAATAATTAAAAATCAAGGCATGATCATATTAGATGCCTTTGCCTTTCATATAAGACGCCACTTATATCAAGTGATCAACTATATAAGTCAAGCTATTATTTGTTGTTCCTAAACCTTAAAATCTCTCTATCTCTATCTCCGATTTTTTTTTCCAAGAAAGAAAAGCAGTAAAAGACACAAAATGTTCTTGAAAAAAGCTTTTTTTATTGTATTCCAGTCCTTAAATTGATTCAGCTTACCAGGGATTATTCTAATATACAAATACCACACACATTTATAAAAATGACTTTCACTGAAATCGTTCTTGCGATAAAGAGCAGTAAAGTGCATATCTCAGACGTGTCCTGTGACTTGTTTTTTAAATTTTTATGTTTTTAAATCTTTAAGAAATAGCAATATATCGTAACCAATAATAAAACATCATCAAACAAATAGTGCAAGTTCCCACCAGCAGCCACAGAAGGGCTTCAAATAGATATACACACACGCATCTTTAAGCACCTTCATTGTACATGGCCATTGCATTTTGCACACCAAAATAAAAACATAAACGCATTGAACTGTTTTATTTCACTGTAAAGTTGCATTTCAGATCTCACCTGGGGTTCTTGTACAGTGGCTCTTGGTTTGTCAGACTGTATTTTCTGTTTGACGAGTCTTGAAGGGGGAAATATGTGAGATTTTATCTGCGCTATGCTTTCTCATTACAGTATTGTTTTGAATTGATGTCATGGGCACACATTTGCTTTGAGAAATCGGAACACAGATGTCTTAGTGTCTTTATAAAAGCATCTTAGTAAAATATAGCTGAGGCTCATTTAAAAATGCTTGAAAATATTTTGTTTTCTGCTAAAGGTTGTGGACCTCTCCCCCAGTTTTAGTTTCCTGTACATGATGCTTCATATATGAAAAGAATGCTTTGCAAAGAGATTAAAACATTTCAAGTTTGTTCTCAAACAACGTGTCTTTGGATGTTTTACAATGTTCAGTATAGAAATACTTGCATTACGATAATGAGCAGTTCCACCGGAGAAAGCCAGCTATACAAATTATTCATTTAAAAAGCATTTGATTGAATCAATTTCTTTTTGAGAAGCACAATATAAATCGCTTCAATCTCGAAAGTAATTATGAGAAAAAATTACTTGCATGATTTAGCTTTTGTTTAGTTGCATGACTGACTGTTGAATTGTATTATGTACATCGCTTGATTACTTTTTTTGGCTGTAAAAAAAGTTAGGTTTTTTGAAATCCTGAGAGTTTTTCTGATCGATTTGTTTGTCTTTGTGTTCCTGTGGTAATTCTAAGCATGTAACCACTCTTGTAAGTTTGCATAGTGGATGTACAGCGTAATTTAGCTTCACTGACAACTCTTTAATTATAAAACCTTAAATGCAAACATCAAAGCTTCTAGCTTATATCAGCAGGACGTGGTTTTTCTTTCTGCATACCTGATTGTCAGTTTTTATTTATTTATTTTTTGCATTCAGTTTTCACATACTCCACAGTCTATAAGCACATCATCCGTGTTAGCAAACGAAACATCAAAAAACAGCTTTAACATATGCACATCCAAGATATGAACAAATCATTTAAAAAGCATTTAAAATCCCTGTCGTTCCGTTCGGAAGCAGACTTAAGAAATAAATGAAGAAAATTCTTTTTTTTTTTTTCATGTTACAGAGTCTGAACCCGGTTCGTAAAGACTTGCGGTGTCCGAAGCGAGCAGCTGTTTCAGTCTGAGCTAATCAGAGCTCAGTTAGTTCAAAGAGAAATTAAAATTCTGTCATTATTACTCGTCCTCTTGTTGTTCCATACACATAACTTTTATTTATCCCCAGAATACACACACAAAATGTTTTCAAATTTAAATCTAAGCTTTCAGCTTCTACATTGAAAGCCTCCAGTGGTGAAAACCTATTAATGGGAAGTTGCTGAGACTTTTATTTCAGTATGTTGATGTACTTCCAATGGGGTGTATGCACACAGACTTTAATTTCAGCTAGCCAGCCTCAGTGCTTCCGGTGAACTGTCTTTCCATTATAAAATTGCCCAACCTGATCTCATGAGAAAATGTAAGTATTTTACGTTTTGTCAGTTTAGTGGCTAATTAATACGAGTTCAGTCGTACGAAATTGTACGATTTTAAAAAGGAGGCGTGGCACCTAACCCCACCCCTAAACCCAACTGTCATTGGGGGATGAGCAAATTGTACTAAATTGTACGAATTAGATCGTACGAATTCATACGAATTAGCCACTTAATCAAAAAGTTACGAATTGCCGTGAGATTGTGTTGAATTGCCAGGTCTGATTTCTTTAAAAATCAGTGATCTTCACTGCCTGATTCATATACAATATGAAGTGGGTCTCAGACCGGACAAGAAGCACTGCATTAAATTCCTTTTTGCCCCGCCATGTCTTTAGAATATGACAGTTTATTTTACTGCAGTATTTTCAGTGGAGTTTCTGCACTCGCCTGCTGATCCTGACTCCGCTAGTGCTTTCATCTCGTTTTACGTTTAAACAACTAAATGAATGCTTAAGTCTATTTAACTGAATGTATTTTAATTACATTACAACATCAATGCTATAAAAGGAACCCTATGAAATTGAAAATCATTGGTTGAAAAACACTCACTGTGCATATACCCCACTGAAACGGAAAATTAAGTAGGGGGTGGGGCTTTCTTTTTGCACATCATTCTCTCATAGATACTAATAGTAAGAGGGGTGTGGCTAAGAATATTGTGGCTGAAGTGTCAAACTGACATCAGATAAGAAGCCAATCAAAAGCAAATGCTCAGATTTAAATGTGCGCTTGTAATATAAACATTGTAAACTCCTGTTGTACGTTTCTTTTGGTTTGGACCAAGGTTACAAATGACACCTTTGTAGAATTTTCAGACATTTTGGTTACAATTCAGAACAGATAGACTGCTCTGAACGAATCCAGAAACAATCCAAAAAGTAGTCGCGTGACATTTACATCAGTGGTTGGCTAAACAAATTTCCTGATCTGCAATTAAAAATTAATGCATTGGATAAATAAGTAAACAAAGACCAGAGGAACTGTTGTTATCTAGACGAAATTCCTGAACTGCAATTTGATTGGTCAAAATTAATGCATGGGATAAGTAAACAAAGAGCTGATGAAAAGTCAGCAGGAGGCAGTATGGCCCTCTTCACTACTCCATCTTTGTCTGTAACCTGTTATAATTGCGGTAAGGTGTCAAAAAGTTCATGTCGCAGCTTACTACGGCAGTTGGTTTAGTCCAAAAAGGCAAAGTACTTTTTGCAATTGTGTCGGTTCACATTCTCACCCAAAACAAAAAGCTCAAGAGTTTGTTTGGAAAAGTACCAAGACCACTTCTTTGAGCAGATTTTCATTGGTCCGGTTTTAGTGCGCACTTGATTATGATTGGCACTTTAACACCTGCACAAATGAACCGCACCAAAAATGCCAACAAACTCTGGTACTAACTAAATGAGTCCAGTGTGAAAGCACTCTAAAGGAAGTTCAGTTCCAAAGCAGTGGACTAATCAGAATGACTCTGATGCGGGGCTAGGGTTGCAAGCTTCTGTTTATGGTAGCAAGTTGGCCAGCCTGATCTCACGAGAAAACGTAAGTATTTTACGTTTTGACAGTTTAGTGGCTAAATCATATGAGTTCGTAGGAGTTCAGTCGTACGAAATTGTACGATTTTAAAAAGGAGGCGTGGCACCTAACCCCACCCCTAAACCCCACCGTCATTGGAGGATGAGCAAATCGTACTATATTGTACGAATTAGATCGTACGAATTAGCCACTAAATCAAAAAGTTACGAATTGCCGTGAGATTGTGTTGAGTTGGCACACGGTAAAATAATTTTGTAGTTGAATCAAATTATCTAGTTATTTCAACTTGCATCAATCCAAATGACTAAAATATTAAGTTAAACGTTGTACAACAAAAAATAGTTGAAACCTGATTAACTTATAAAAATGAGTTAAAGCAACATACAAGTATTTGTTTTCTTGACTTTTTTTTTTCATTACATTTCTTACAGTGCATGACAACTGTTTTATTCTATGGCAACATTGGCAGAGAATGCTCTTTGATGAAGTGCCAATGAAATCAAAACTAACCATATTGATTTTGTTCGCACACATTGCCAGTTTTGTGGTGAGCAGTTCATCTGTGCATGTCATTAAGAACAAAAAAACAATGTTTGTTCTCAGTTAAACTCTCAGATTACTTCTGTCTGAGGTATTGGACAGAGGTAATATACTTAACCATGCCCCTCCAACTGTCAGTTTTGACAACAAACAAATGGTGAGGAGGAGGAGTCTGTTAGGTTGTAATAACTCCATCCAATCAGCTTGCAGTAGAAAAAAATCAAGCCACACCCGCTGTTTTCTCATTTAATATTCTGTTTGACTGGGAACTGTCACAATACGAAAATACAATAATATAAGGCCCTTTAGGTGTATGGAACATCAAGAGGGATTAATTAATGACAGAATATTAAATTTTTTTGGGTGAACTAACCACTTAACGAAGTCAGTTTGCAGCCTCAGGAATGGGCGGAGCTCGTTCCAGTCTCACAGCCCAGGGGTCAGAGGTTGGCGAATAAAAGGCCGCATGAGGCAGAACGTCCTCAGTGGCCACGAAAGCAAAAACGCCTCGTTTCCGGCTCGCGTCTTCTGACATGATCTTTCTGTCTTCGATATCGCCGTCCTCCATCGTCTTTGGCTGCTGTTTCTCCACCATCTGAGCGGCAGGGAAGCGCAGGGTACGGTCCGGCTGGAGAGCACTGGGATCAGGAGGGAACAGGAAGTTGGTGGAACGCCAGGCAGAGGGTTTTCGGCCTCGGCGCGGGCGCGAGACGCGGCAGCTCTGCCTCTTGATGTGCCGGTGCAGGTGGTCGGAGCGCGTGAAGCTCTTGTAGCAGTGCTCGCATTGGTACGGCCGTACGCCCGTGTGGATGCGCAGGTGGTTCTTCAGGTCATAGTTGTGAACGAATTTGGAGTTGCAGTGTAGGCAGATGTACGGCCGCTCACCTGTGTGCTTGCGCATATGGATCTTCAGCTTGTCTTGTCTGGAAAAGAGATTAAAAAAAAATTCATTAGTTAATATCCACACTCAAGAAACGATGTTTGTCAAAATGCCTTAGTTAAAATGAGCTGAAATAACACCATTCTTTACATTTTAACTTAATTGTTTTATGTTTAATCTTGTCTGGAAAAGACATTTTAAACATTCCAGTAGTTAAAATCTTCACTCAAAAAATGATGTTTATTAAAATGATGTATTTAAAATGAGTTGAAACAACACAATTCTTGAGTTTTTCTTTTTTTGGGAACTTAATACTTTTAAGTTCAGTCTGGCCTTGTCTAGAAAAGAAATGTAAAACAATCCAGTTGTAAAAATCCTTACGCAAAAGTTCAATCTTGTCTCATCAGGAAGAGAGTTTAAAAAAAATTCAATAGTTAAAATCTTCACTCAGAAATTAGGTTTGCTGTTTGTTCAAATGACTTCTTTAAAACGAGCTGGAATAACACAATTCTTGAGTTTTTTTTTTATTTGGGGGGGGACTTAATTGTTTTAAGTTCAAATTTGTCTTGTCTGGAAAAGAGATAAAAAAATGCAATAGTTAAAATCTTCACTCAAAAAATGATGTATTTAAAATGAGTTGAAACAACACAATTATTAAGTTTTTTTAGGGGGGGGGGGGGGGGGGGGCTTAATTGTTTTAAGTTTAATCTTGTCTGGAAAAGAGAGAATTTTTTTTCACCAAATTCAAAAATGATGTTTGCTGTTTGTTGTATTTAAAATGAGTTGAAACAACACAATTATAGAGTTTTTTAGGGGGGGGGGCAACTTCTTACAAAATATCTTCCTTGTGAAGAGGAACCATTACAATATATATGAGGGATAGTTCTTTCAAAAATTTTAATTTACTCACTTTTTTAACTCCCCTTGAAGTGGTTCTGTATAGAAAGTTATTTTGAAGAATTCTGGAAAGTGGTAACCATTGACTCGCATAGTAGGAAAAACTAATATCATGGAAGTCAGTGGTTACAGTTTTTCAGTTTTCTGTTTAACAGAAGAAAAATCTCATAAAGGTTTGAAAAACTCAAAGGGTGAGTAAACGAGGATAGAATTTTTAAAAATTGAATTATCACTTTTAAACACCCCAAAATACGAATTTGTTTTAAGAAATAATGTGTCAGAATTAAGTTCCTTTCCTTAAAACAAGCTAAATAATCTGCCAATGGGGTAAGCAAAATGATCTTATGTCAAAAATGAAAAACAAGTTTATTTTGCTTTCCCATTGGCAGATTATTTAGCTTGTTTTAAACTAAAACTCACTTAATTTATTTCTTAAAACACAACAATATTATTTGCTAGTCTAGAAAATGCTTTTGAGTTAAGAGTTTTTAGATGTTTGGACTAGAAACAAGACAAAAAATCTAAGGAAGGAAAGCATTTTTTGCAGTGCACACACACACACACACACACACACAGGTGTACGCCTTCATACTTGAAAAGCAGACAGCTGCAAGTTGCTCAACAGTAGCAGCGACACAAGAAAAGCCAGAAAAGGCGAAAAGCGAAACTCTCAGGATTTCATGCTCCTGTTATGTGGTATCCAGATGAGTTATCCAGCCTCCGTTTGATCTATTTCTCACTCTAGATCTCACTCATCGAAATTTCATTCCTCTACAGAGCGTTTGAGCCCAAAAGTGAAATGTAGGTCTTATAATAACATCACTCCGACTCCTTTGTGTGTTTTTATTACAGTGTGGAAACCTCATGCGACCACAGTGATGCATAAAGTGTTTCACAGCAGGTTCGTCCTTATGCTGCTGCTCTAGTTTTTACGTGCCACTTCATTGTTGTAATGCTGAAGCTCAGCAGTTCAAAGACGCTGTTTATTTCACAGACAGTCGCTGTAATTTGTTTGAGGGGGGAAAATTAAAAAAGGGCGCTGGGTTACATGACAGCAAGTTTGAATTATTTTCTGCTAAATCCGTCATTGTAAAACATTCTTTGCTTTATTCAATTTGTCTGCTCCTTTTTGATGTTTGTTCACTTTTAAGTGTGTTTCTCTTACACTCTGTTTGCTGAAATAATTGATGTCAAAAACGTCAAGTCCTGAAATGTTCACTCAAAAATGAACATAAGAAGTGATGTTGACTTTCATTGTATGGATGGAAAAATACTGAATTGATTGACAGACACCATGTTTTTATAATAACATGTATACACATGTCCACAGACCATATTTTAAAGGTTTAAAATGTTTTTAAAAGAGAGCATGCTTGTGATAAAGGAATAAAATCGCTATGTAATTCTTAACCGCTATAATCACCACGGCCACATGGTGTCAGTAAATGCGCATATGTGTGTGACTCATCATTTCAGAAAGGCTTGTATAAACTCCACCACAAATACATCACATAAACGTACACCGTATCTTAGACTGTACTTCAGCTTCATCAGAGTCTCTATCACTGACTGCTGTTTATCTGACGTAATGCATGATGAGATGCAGATACACCAGCCTGATCTCACAAGAAAACGTAAGTATTTTACGTTTTGTCAGTTTAGCGAGTTCAGTCGTACGAAATTGTATGATTTTTAAAAAGGAGGCGTGGCACTTAACCCCACCCCTAAACCCAACCGTCATTGGGGGATGAGCAAATCGTACTAAATTGTACGAATTAGATCGTACGAATTGGCCACTAAATCAAAAAGTTACGAATTGCCGTGAGATTGTGTTGGATACACACGTGGGAAAGGTGGGTGGAGAGAATCAGCTCATTTGCATTTAAAGCCACAGGCCACAAAAACAGCTTCAATATACTTAGACAGCAAAATCAGCAAATTCTGGGGGCTTTAATAAAAAATTCTGATGGGTATTTTGAGCTGAAATTTACACATGATACATACTGGAGATATTAAAAGTTGATCTTAGATCTTGTTAAAGTGGTAAAATAGGTGCCCTTTACGTCCCAAAATTATGTATTTTTTGTTTTTAAATACCAGTAATTCATAAATAATAAAACACATTTTTCATTGATAAATTAATTTGTTAATAATAATTGTAATAATTAGTGCATGGAAAAATACAAATAATTATGTAGAAGTTGACTTGAGAAGTATAACTTGTTTTCTTTATTGTACTCCATTTTACCAAGCTTTCAGTATTTCTCAGAGATGATGTTATTCTTGTTTTGAATCTGCCACTATGCTGACACACAGGCATTTGTAGCTCCGCCCTCTTTTGAAAAGAGCACAATCTCATTTGAATTTAAAGCGACAGTCACCAAAACGCCACAATTAGGATAAAGGCCTAAAAGGGTCAGTTTCAGAGAGTTTACAATATTATTTGTGCTGTATTTTGAGCTGAAACTTCACTACATACATCCTACACATCAGAGACTTATTTTACACCTTGTAAAAAGGGGCATAAAAGGTCCCCTTTAATACAGGGTGTCCTCGTGGTCTTAAAAAGTATTAAAAGTTGATAAATCAATGTAGAGAAATGGAAGTCCCTTAAAGTATTAAAAAGACTTAAATGCTATTTTGCAATGTATTAAATTTGATATCATTTTTGATTATGCAATGTATAATTGTATGCTCAATTTTGCCTGGATTAAATCTGTGGATATCAGGATGTAGTGTAGTTCATGAAATCAATAAAACCCTGCTGGATTTGACAGCATGCTGCTTTGTTTACTGCAGTAACCTAGTCAACACCTTTATTTCTGCAGTTCTATAGCCGTCAACCCGCTGAATTTATTATTATGTATATGAATTGTTTTATTTTTGGATTAATTTCTTACATTAATGTTTGGTAAATATATTGTAAGTGTTTCTGGTTAAAGTGGTAATAAGGTCCTAAAATGTATGGAAAGAGCCTTAAAGGTTTAAAAGGTATTGAATTTCTCTCTCTGATTCCTGTTTTCCCAGGATCGGTGGCTAAAGTGTGCATCAGTGTCATCTTAACTGGACTCACCTGGTGAATCGGACCTCGCAGATGGTGCACATGTAGGGCTTCTCTCCGGTGTGTGTTCGCATGTGTCGAGGCAGCTTTCCTGCTCCTTGAATCACCTTGTTGCAGATCGGACACTGCTGTGATGCCTTGGGCTTCATCTTCCTCTCCTCTTCCAGCTGCCAAGGAGGAAAAAGCGTCCCGAGATGCGACGCAGAAAGAAAGTTCAGGTAGGACCGCAGATCTGTTCCCTCTTTGATTGCACCAAGCGAGGGGTCGGCAGTCATTCCCAATCCAGGACTCATGAAGTCTTTGAGGAAGTCTCTGTGAAGGATAGGGTTCGTAGGTTCGTCTTTTAACTCCTCTTTAATGACTTCTTTTTTGACCGCAAGGTCTAAAGGGCCGTTTTCCAATGAAGCATTTGGGAATGGCCGTCGGGGCTCCAAAATCTGAGGGTAGCCTGGGAATTCTGCTGCCCACATTCGAGGGTAGAATCCTGGGAGTAGACATATGGCAATATTCAATAATACGATCTCACACTGTTATACAGTTTATATTATTGCATTTTATTTTTGCAGTAAGAGTGAAACCGTGCTGCCAGCAATTTACTGCAACTGCCTCTTCACACTAACTAACCTGTAAAATGTGTTTTACAGTAGCGGGGCACTACCGCAGTTTCATTTTACAGTATAATAGCCTTACTGCAACTTCTTTAAATGGTAAAATGCCATTTACCGCATTTTAATTTTACAGTATGACAAGTTTTACACTATTTTTACTGGAATTTATTTAGAGTACAAAACCTTTACTTTGAAATTGATTAAATTCAATAGTAAATACTCAAACCAGTGACTATATCATGTACAACAGTAGTCTTACTATTCATTGTTATTATATCCATTTTAAATGCCTTACAAAAGTAATTTTCATTCATCAATCTATTTTAAATACATTTTGTGATGCAAGATGTTAATTAATAATTTTTTCGTCAACTGTTTTATTTTTGTCTTCAACTACAGTAGCGGTACTTGACTACATTGATTACAATAGAATACAGCAAATTCCTAATATGCAGTAAATTACTGTAAAACGTTCTAAAGTTACCCACAATGCAGTGCATATTACAAAAGTGAACTGTATGTCTTATTTCACTGGGCGTTTTTTTTTGCAGTAAATAACTGTAAAATTAGGGCAAAGTCTAATGGTGCACTTTACAATAAGGTTTTATTAGTTATTGTATTTACTAACATGAACTAATTATGAACAACACTTGTACCTGCATTTAATAATCATAGTTCAACATTTACTAACGATCAATAACATATACACATGCTTGCTAATGCATCGAGAGTTAACAATCTAACAACGAACAAATGTACTTTCATTAACTAATGCTGACTAACATGAATAAATACTGTAATGTATTGTTCAGTGTTTTTGTTGTTAGCAAATGCATTAAGTAACATTTAACTAGGGCTGCACGGTGGCGCAGTGGGTAGAACAGTCGCTGGTTCGAGCCTCAGCTGGGTCAGTTGGCGTTTCTGTGTAGAGTTTGCTGAAGTTGCAGTTTATAGTTGGAGAAAACATGAAATTTGTAGACTCACTGCTTGGCCTGTCACAATATTCAATATATTGACATATCGCACAACATATGGACATGAACTCAATCATTTTTGGTGCTGCAATATATATATATATCGCCCATACATCATAACCAATTCTAGCAACACTTTAGCTGATTGTGCAACATCTCTATCTCTATTGGAGGTGTCAGTGTGGTTAAAAACACTGTATAATTTACTATAAATTACTATAGTATATTTTCATTCAGGTGCTTGACAACTGAAAATAGATCTGGCAGCAGATATCACAGCCTCTGTTACTTTCTACCCTGCACTTTTTGTGTTAACATTTATTATTGTTTATTTAGGATATGCGTTTTCACATTCTGATTAGAAAGCCTGATTATTAAATTGTTCAAATGACTATAGTTAAATGAAATTTTTAAGAATAAAATAAGATGTGTTGTTTGAAAGAGTGTACTTGCATTGTGATGATATTATATTGACATTCTGGCATTATAGAATGGCGTAAAATGGTCTTAAATTGACAATATCGTTTATCGCAATATATTTTGGTGCAATATATTATACAACAAAAAATAGATATCGGAACAGGCCTACTCGCTGCAGAGTTTAACTTTAGAGTGAACGTTTACCATTTGCATGTTTTTAATGCAAAGGTTATAAAATTAAAATAAAGATTTATTTTATTGAATAGTTTTTACAATGAAAACTATACAGTGTTATATTCAATATCTGTTCTTGAATACTGTTGGACTCCATAACCATAAAACACCATATTTCACTTTTAAAAATTATTTGCTCTACTGTATTTACCTATGCTTTTTAATTGTTTATGTTATACATTGTTTACAATCACAATAATCCCATGGCTATTCAAGCTATCTGCTAAAATGCTATTCATATGTTGCAATATAGGGCAGCATGGTGGCGCAGTGGGTAGCAGAATCGCCTCACAGCAAGAAGGTTGCTGCTTCGAGCCCCGGTTGGGTCAGTTGGCATTTGTGTGTGAAGTTTGCATGTTCTCTCCGTGTTTGCGTGGGTTTCCTCCGGGTGCTCCGGTTTCCCCCACAAGTCCAAAAACATGTGGGGTGAATTGGGTAAGCTAAAATTGTTCGTAGTGTATGTGTGTATGGATGTTTCCCAGTGATAAGTTGCAGCCGGAAGGGCATCCGCAATTTTTATTTAACAGAAAAACGATTTTCTAAACATAATAGTTTTAATAACTCATTTCTAATAACTGATTTCTTATATCTTTGCCATTATGACAGTACAGAACATTTGACTAGATATTGTTCAAAATACCAGTATTCCGCTTAAAGTGACATTTAAAGGCTTAACTGGGTTAATTAGGTTAAAGTTAGGGTAATTAGCCCAGTGGTTCCCAAAGTGGGGGTCACGGGACAATGACGGGGACGTTTGGTGATTTCCAAAAGTCAAATGAATTTTATTAAACCTTTACAATTGCCATATTTATCCATAAGCCACAGAAGATAAAAATAGTAGTTAATAGTTGCATAAAAAAGCAAAAACATGCTAAATAAAATGCCATCACCTTTATGGCAATCAAATGCGTTAAAAATAAATACAGGCCGTGACTGAACATTTGAGGATGATCTCTGAGTGGCATTCTCCAAAATCAAACCAAGAATAGACTTGTGCTCAAAACATTGTGCCCACCAGTCTCATTAGGTGAAGTTAATATTAAATTAAACTAATTAATGAATCACTATAAAATATGGTTGTTAGACTGTTGCACCTTTTTGTGTTGTCAAAATGCTCGTTTTTATGTAGGCCTATTGTTGTGTGTGCATGTACATTTTATAACCACTTCAGAGGAATGTGGGGGTCACGAGTCTCTGGCATTGTTATTTTGGGGGTCGCGTACTGAAAAGTTTGGGAACCCCTGAATTAGGCAAGTCATTGTATAACAGTGGTTTGTTCTGTAGACGATCGAACAAAATGCTTAAGGCTAATAATGTTGACCTAAAATATTAATTAAAAATTAAAAATTACTTCTAGCAAAAACAAAACAAATAAGACTTTCTCCAGAAGAACAATCTTATAGGAAATACAGTGAAAAATTCCTGAATCTGTAAAGCATAATTTGGGAAATATATTGAAAATACAATTCACAGTAGGGCGAAAAATTCTGACTTCAACTCTTTTGCAATATCATTTTTCTAATACTATTATAAGCCTACCTGGGAGAAGAGGTGAGAATCCTGCACCTCTTTCCAGGCCGGGAACTTTCGGGTACAGCCCTTCTTGAAGTAAAGACTCAATGGAGAAGTCCTTCAGCGCTCTGCCTTCCAAACCCTCAGGTCCTCTAGGTTTGTCAGCTTGCTGGGCTTCTGGAGTGCCCACTTGGGATCTTTGGGATTCATCTTGACCTTTTTGGGAGCTGCAAGACGGACTCTCCGCTTCCCTCACCTCCCAAACTTTTCCCTCTTGAATTTCCGCCCCCTCTCCTTGCGCGGACTTCTCGCTGTTATTGTCCTCAAACTCTCCATCTTTCGAGTCGACCTCCTCCTCCATTTCTTCCTCTTCTTCTTCATCTTCATCGTCCTCATCATCTCCCTCAAATTCCTCTCCCTCCACATGCCCTCCTCCTTCTCCGCCTCCACCCGTGTCCATGATTTCCAGACATACGTTTATAATGCAGGGGATTTCCAGGAGTCTGGCTGCACTCAGGATCTCCTTGACGTTGGATGCCGTCACTGTTAGCGTTGACGTGTAGGCGAACTCTAATATGGCCGTCAGGGATTCTGGCGCTACGAAATCCAGCTCGTAGATGGCATGTGGGTTGGCGTCCTGGCTGGAGCCGGTGGCCACTGTGAACAGTTTTTTAAAGTACTGGCTGCAAGCAGCGAGGACAGAGCGATGGGTGCGGTACTCTTGATCTCGGACGACTAAAATGACGTCGCATAGCAGGCCGTCCCGCCGCTGCTCATTCAGACTGCATAGGACGTCATTACTGTGGTTCGGGAAGGGGATTCCAATCAAGTCCTCATCTGTGTGTGCCATCCTCTTGCAGGAATCTGTGCACAGGTAAAAAGAAATAAAATTTGTATTAGATAGATAGATAGATAGATAGATAGATAGATAGATAGATAGATAGATAGATAGATAGATAGATAGATAGATAGATAGATAGATAGATAGATAGATAGATAGATAGATAGAGTGGCTTCACAACAACTCTGTGGATGTCCTTGGGTGGCCCAGCCAGAGCCCAGGCCTAAATCCTATTGAACATCTCTAGAGAGATCTGAAAATGGCTGTACAACGTCGCTTTCCATCCAACCTGATAGAGCTTGAGAGGTACTGCAAAGAGGAATGGGCAAAAATTCCCAAAGACAGGTGTGCCAAGCTTGTGGCAGCATATTCAGAAAGACTTGAGGCTGTAATCGCTGCCAAATGTGCTTCAACAAAGTATTGAGCAAAGGCTGTGAATACTTAAAAATATTCTAATAAATTTGCAACAATTTCAAAACATTCTTTATTCACATTGTCATTATAGGGGATTGTGTGTAGAATGTTGAGGAAATAAATGAATTTTAATCCATTTTGGAACAAGGCTGCAACAAAAAATGTGGAAAAAGTGAAGCAATATCCATACTTTCTGGATGCATAGTAAGCATTTGCTTTTGTGTTTGGATTGGCTACTTCTCTGATGTCAGTTTGACTGCTTCAGCCACAACATTGTTAAATATGCCTCGCCTACTGTTGGTTTGTTACAAGTGAATGATACGCAAAAAGAAAGCCCTGCCCCCTACTCAATATTGAGTTTTAGTTGGAAGTACATCAACACACTGAAATAAAAGTTTAAGCAAATTCCGGTTTACACAGACTTATAAGACCTTGATTTGTTTAATGGGGTTAGAACTAAACTCCACAGGACTCTATTTACACACTATTGCTCTAGATCAGGGTTGCCCAGTCTGTTTCTGGATATCTACCTTCCTGCAGAGTTCAGCTGCAACCTTGATCATACGCACCGGTCTTTAATTACCAAGGGCTCTTTCAGATCATACTTGGTTAGTTTAGTTGTTTTTGATCAGGGTTAGAGCTGATCTCTGCAGGAAGGTGCATCTCAAGGGCACCCCTCATCTAGATTCAAATTCATATTTGATTTGTCACATGCAGAGTCATACACAGGATGATATGCAGTGAAATGCTCACACAACCACTTGTGACCTTGAAATGGTAACAACAATAGCAAAATAAAATATCATTAATAACAATAGAGTAATAGAAGTTATGCAATAGAAAATAAAAGCAAATATAAAATGTATAAAGACTTTCGATGTAGAAAAAAAAGTACAAAGTATAAAAATATATAAAAGAGTTATCTGTACAACCAAAAACATGGAAGTGTTTCGATCAAAGTGCCTGGTGCAGAAGATCATATAGGAGGATCAGATGCCTGTTGCTAAAAAGTCTAAAAAGCACTACCAACTGTCAAAGTCACCTTGCAGCCCAATACTGGATACTCACTGAAGCTAAGCAGGGCTGAGCCTGGTCAGTGCCTGGATGGTAGACCACATGGGAAAACTAGGCTGCTGTTGGAAGCGGTGTTAGTTAGGTCTGTGTGGGTCCTAATGCCCCAGTATAGTGACAGGAACTCCTATACTGTCAGTGAGTGCCGTCTTTCGGACAAGACATTAAATAATACGTAAAGAAACCCCATTGTCTTGGCCAAACTCCCACCGTTGGCCCATACCCATCATGGTGACTGTAAAACACTTTGGGTGTATTGCACAATGAATGCGCTTTATAAATGCACATTACATTAAAAAATTAAGTTAAATTGAACTTTTATTTTGTTATGTTTAATGAAATCAATTAAAAAAATATAGTAATATAATAATAATAAACAATTACTTTAAACAACAAAAGGAACAAGCATGTAAATGTATATTTCTAAAATATTTGTTTTGGTGTACTCCTACAACCAATACATACAAATGGTGCTCATGCAACCAAGATTCCCATTTCATTCATGTTTTAATTATATGTAATTTCAGATTTTGACACCCAAAACCCTCAATTTTTAGTATATCGGGTCTGAAAGGAATAGGCACAGAGCAAAAAACTAAATGAATGCTTCTAAAAACTATATATATATATATATATATATATATATATATATATATATATATATATATATATATATATATATTTCTTTCCTGTTAATGCTATATTTTGGTAGTTGATTATACTTATATTGGAATATATGTTATCATTATTATTACTTTTTTTTTTTTTTATGTATCACCAAATCCTTAATTAACATATAGGCTAGTTGACAGTGATATTTGAGCTAAATATATATATATTTTTAAGTATTTTGCAATTGTGTGTGCTTGCACTTTGTGGTTTAAGAGGATGTCTCACATAATCAGATAATTTATTAGCTCCAATAGAGCGTGCAAGGAGCAAATCTTTGTTTCTGGGTCTGTCAGATTGCAATCTCTAAGAAACTCCACTGACTTCTGCTTTTTGCACCATTTATTGATGACAGTGGCCATTTTGTTGTGAAAGATAACAAATTAAATCTGATCTTCTGCATTGTGAGAAAAGCTGACACTTATCTTTGACATGTTCGGAAAGAAAAGAAGACAGCACAGGAAGGCAAAAGGGGTCAGGCTCTAGTTTCTGCTTTCCACGGGAAAAAAGTGTCAGGGCAAGAGACAACGTAACCCACCGCCCCCAGTTTAACCCTCATTGCTCTCAGGACTGATGCTGGTGCTGTTTAATCGCAATTGCTTTTAATAATTAAATGGCTTGAAATTTAGTTTCGTTTAGAAATAGTTTTTTTTTTCAATTTAGCACAGTTCACTAAAGACTTTGAAAGTTGTATTTTTTTCATACATATTACTTTGTAACCCTCATTAAGTTGTACATTTACTAAAAGAGCAAAAATGACATTGGAATAGCTTGTTGCCTTTATTCAATTTTTACATTTAATAAACAGGGAAACACTAGTTTAGCTAGACAAAGCATAATTTATAAGCACTCTTATGAAGTGCACCACAAATTTCATCCAAAAATAATATAGACTATATGAAAATCTGTATTTTTCAGACATAATACTTTGTAATCTTTGTTAAGTTGTACATTTTAATAAAAGAGTAAGATGACAGTTTCTGTTTGAATTTAAATTCAAATTTGTAGTTAGCTTTGAAAGTATTTTTGGCAGTTGAGATTCAAAAAGCAAAAAGGCGGGAAAAAAGAACCTATAACTCTGACACTAAGAACCATTCAGAATAAACATGCGTTTTTTTCTCCTATTCTTTATAATACCTTGTTGCCTTTATTCGTATTTGTACATTTTATAAACAGGGAAACACTAATTTAGCCAGACAAAGCCTAATTTATAAGCACTGTTCTGAAGTGCGCCACAAATTTCATCAACATTTAATAAAAGAGTGAAATGACAGTTACAATTTGAATTTGAATTCAAATTTGGAGTTACCTTTTAAAAAGGCTATTTGGCAGTTGAGATAACAAGGTGGGAAAAAAAAGAACCTTTATCTCTAACACTAAGAACCATTTCAGAATAAACGTTATGCTTTTTTTCTCCTATTCCTTATAAGTATCTTGTTGCCTTTATTCGATTTTTATATTTAATAAGAAGTAAAGCACAAACTTAGCCAGACAAAGCCTAATTTATAAGCACTCTTCTGAAATGCGCCACAAATTTCATCTAAAAATAATATAGACCATGAAAAGCTGTATTTTTCAGACATAATACTTTAAACCTTTGATAAATTGTACATTTAATAAAAGAGTAAAATGACAGGTACTGTTTGAATTAAATTCAAATTTGTAGTTTGCTTTTACAGAAATTTTGGCAGTTGATATTTAAAAAACAAAAAGACGGGAAAAAAACTTAACTCGGACCATTCGGAACCATTTCAGAATAAACATGCTTTACCCCCATCATATTCTTTATAAAACCTTGTTGCCTTTATTAGATTTTTGTGTTTATAAAACAGAAAAAAAAAACACTAATTTAGCCCAACAAAGCCTAATTTATAAGCACTCTTCTGAAGTGCACTGCAAATCTAGTCCAAAAATAATGTAGATTTTGAAAAGCTAAATTTTTCAGATATAACACATTTGTAACCTTTATTACATTTTATTAAATTTGATTTGGAATTTGTGAATAGTTGAGCTTTGAAAGAAAGTTTGGCAAGACAAAAAGGTGGGAAAAAAGAATCCTTAATTCTGAAAGAAAGTTTGGCACTTAAGATTTAAAAAAACAGAAAGGCGGTAAAATAGAAAACTATAAAAATAAAAAAAACTTTTAACTCTAACATTAAGACCATTTGAGAATAAATATAATGCTTTTTACTCCCATTTCTATCTAGTCTTATAATTCTTTGATGGCTCTATTAAATTTTTACATTTAATAAAACAGGAAAACACTTATCCGACAAAGCCTAATTTATATGCACTTTTCTGAAGTGCACCACAAATCTTGTCCAAAAATAAAGACTTTGAAAGGCTGCATCTTTTTAGACAATACATTTGTAACCTTTATTACATTTAATAAAAAAGGAAAAAGAATGTTAAATTTAAATTAAAGTACGTGGATAGTTGAGCTTTGAAAGGAAGTTTGGCAGTTGAGATTTAAAAGTTTAAAACATGGGGAAAAAGAATCTTAACTCTGAAAGGAAGTTTGAAAGTTGAGATCTAAGAAACAGGTGGGAGAAAAGAATCTTTAACTCTAACACTAAGAACATTTCTGAATAAATATTATGCTTTTTACTCTTATTTCTATAGTCTTAAAATAATTTTGATGGCTTAATTAGATTTTTACATTAAATAAAATAGGAAATATTTTTTTTAACCCTAACCAACCCTGATTTAAAATTAAGTGCTCTTAAAAAGTGCACCACGAATCTTGTCTAAAAATAATAAAGACTTTTGAAAAGCTGTGTTTTTCCAGACATAATACATTGTAACCTTTATTAGGTTTCATATTTCATATAAGGAGGAAAAAATGTTTAATTTTAAATTTGTAGTTTGAAAGTTGAGATGTAAAAGGAAGTTTTGCTGTTGAGATTTAAATACCAAAAAGGTGGGGGAAAAATATTTTACTCTAACACCAAGAACATTTCTAAATAAAATTTACACCCATTTCTATCTAGTCTTATAATAACTTTGATAGTTGAGCTTTGAAAGGAACTTTGGCAGTTGAGATTTAAAAAAACAAAAAAGGCGGGAAAAAAAATCTTAACTCTGAAAGAAAGTTTGGCAGTTGAGATAAAAAAAAAAAAATAACAAAAAGGCGGGAAAATAGAACAATTAACTCGAACACTAAGAACATTTCTAAATAAATTTTAGTCCTAATTCTATGTAGACTTATAATAACTTTGGCTTAACACAAATTTTACATTTAATAAAATAGGATAAAAAAAACAAACGTAGCCTAACAAACCCTAATTTAGAAGCGCTCCTCTAAAGTGCGCCACTAATCTTGTCCAAAAATAATAAAGCCAATTGAAAAGCTGTGTTTTTCGGACAGCAGCTCTTCGGATGGTCTTAAACTACAGGCCTACATGAATGGAGCCTGAATTGTACCTGCGGATTCCCTGAAATGTTTACAGTGACTTTTTAAGAGGCATTTTGGCAGCATTGTCCTTCATTCATGGCTATGAATAGAGTTTAATCTCAGTGTGTCTCGTCCCCGTGGTCACTGGAGGCATGTGGATGGATGCTTTCATACGTCCCGCCACCGCCGAAGCTGTTGACTGGCGTTCAGTAGGCCAAAAAAATCTTCTGCGCCAAAGTAAATGAGCTTTAAACGTCAACATGTCTTCTTTTTTTTCTTGTACATTGTCTGTCTTCATTCTCTATAGCTTAGCACTTACTAATCAACATTTTAATGTCTTTTCTGTTGTTGCTAAGAGACAGTTACTATAATTACCTTTTGAACATATAGTCCAATAACCAGCAACATATCTTTTAAATGAAGAATTGAGTGTTTCAAACAATATGACCCTGCAGGTAAATACACATTTATAAATATAGAATCAAGAGAGTGCATTGGATCTGTAAATGCAAACATATATGATTGGGGTTGAATTATGCCACAGAAATAATGCCCAGGTTTGCTTAGTTTTTTTCTTTTCTGATTCTTAAGAACATCTTTGAACATTTTGAGTTTATATATAACTCAAACTCTTCAAACTGTTTTATTGAAACACATTCTTAAGAAATCTGAATTGTCTTTGTTTGCTTTTGGAGAATCTGTGCAGAATCTTAATAGCATGAACAAAATATTTACTTTGACTTGTTGATTTTATTATGATTTGACATTGGAAAATATGGAGGGGAAATTAGTAGAAAAATTATGATTAGAAGATTTTAAAAAGGGATGAAAAAAAGAACATATTTTTTACTACTCCATCTTATAATACATTGTACTCCAAATTGAATAAAATAGGGATTTTTTTTTTTTGTTGAAACCTGTTACATTCACCGGCCGCTTTATTAGGTACACCTGTCCAACTGCTTGTAAAAGCAAATTTCTAATCAGCCAATCACATGGCAGCAACTCAATGCATTTAGGCATGTAGACATGGCCAAGACGATCTGCTGCAGTTCAAACCGAGCATCAGAATATGGAAGAAAGATGATTTAAGTGACTTTGAACGTGGCATGGTTGTTGGTGCCAGACGGGCTGGTCTGAGTATTTCAGAAGCTGCTGATCTACTGGGATTTTCACCCACAACCATCTCTAGGGTTTACAGAAAATGGTCAGAAAAAGAGAAATATCCAGTGAGTGGCAATTTTGTTGGCGAAAATGCCTTTGTTGATGTCAGAGGTCAGAGGAGAATGGCCAGACTAGTTCCAGCTGATAGAAAGGCAACAGTAACTCAAATAACCACTCATTACAACCGAGGTCTGCAGAAGAGCATCTCACAACTCACAGCATGTCGAACCTTGAAGCGGATGGGCTACAGCTGCAGAAGACAATGTACCCATCTTCTGATAGGTACTTCCAGCAGGACAAGGCACCATGTCATAAAGCGTGAATCATCTCAGACTGGTTTCTTGAACATGACAATGAGTTCACTGTACTCAAATGGCCTCCACAGTCACCAGATTTCAATCCAATAAAGCAGCTTTGGGAGGTGGTGGAACGTGAGATTGGCATCATGGATGTGCAGCCGACAAATCTGTAGCAACTGCGTGATGCTATCATGTCAATATGGAGCAAAATCTCTAATGAATATTTCAGCACCTTATTGAATCTATGCCACGAAGGATTAAGGCTGTTCTGAAGGCAAAACGGGGTGCAACTCGGTAAAAGTAAGGTGTACCTAATAAAGTGGCCGGTGAGTATATATTTAAATTCAAATTTGTAGTTTAAAAGTTGACCTTTTTAAGGGCTCTTTGACAGTTGAGATTTAAAAAACAAAAAGGCGGGAAACACGAATAACCATTTCGGAAATAACATTAGGCTCTCTACTCCCCTATCTACCTAGTCTTATAATATGTTGTTACCTTTACTAGATTTTTACATTTTAATAAAATAAGAAGAATAAAAAGCTTTCTTGTAGTTTTGTTTAGTTGAACGGCTGACCTTTGAATGAAACATTGGCAGTTGTATAATAAAAAATCTAACAGTCTGTCTTTACATATGAAACGATGCAGCGTCATGATAAAATAAATAACTTTTTCCATGTTAAAATGAGTTTGTCCTAACCATTCATGATGACGATGCAGAACGTTTCTATTTTAGAAACCGTTTCTATTTCTGCAACATCGCAGCAAAAAACAGCATTAACTATTATGACAACGATCACTTCAGGTGCTGATTTTGTGCTTCGTTGAATGATAAAAGTGCTAATGACAACGTGAACACCATTTTACATACCATATAGATCACTCATGTGCTTTTAATAAAGTTAAAGAGGTTTAATATTTATTAATTAGATCACAAACCTGTCCATTTCATTGAGAGTGTGGTGTATATTCTGAACGGCTGCTATTAAATCTTTATGTAATGTCAAGTCTGGTGCGAACAGACAAATTTCCTGTCGCTTAAGTCTTGTTGTTAGGACATGGTGTAAGGTGCCTTACTTTTAAAATGGTTCCTCATGATGATACAATTAGCTTAAAGAATTGTTAACTCTAACACTAAGAACCATTTCAGAATAAATACTATAATTTTAACCCTTTTTCTATCTAGTCTTTTAATATTTTAATGGCCCCATTAGATTTTTGCATTTAATAAAACAGGAAAACATTAATTTAGCCCAACACAGCCTAATTTATAAGTGCTCTTCTGAAGTGCACTGCAAGTCTAAAAATGATAAAGACTTTGAATAGCTAGTTTGAAAATACTTCTTCAGGATGATAAAGATCTGAATAGAATTGTAAATAACACTTAAAATTCAGTCTTTTATTATAATTTTGTCAGATGGCGAACAGAGAAAGACATATAGGAAGAAGGAAGAATGAGATCTCTTCCTGTCCCCTGATGTCCCTTACAGGTCGGGTAAAACTTACAAAAAAAAAAAAAAGGCCTGCCCCACCCTGGAAAATCCAGCCAAGATAAATAGGCGTTTGGAGCTAAAAACAACAGTAGGGAGGGAAAGAAAAAAGCAGCGAGGTCTCCCACCCACCCTGGAAGCACATGCATTTCTCGTCTAGGCTTTTCTCAGTCCGGCCCTCCACACCTCCTCACTCACGCCCTTAATTATAGTGTGTGCGTTTGAGGGCCGACACACACGCGCAACACTGACTATAACTGCTGCAGATCTTCACTGTTTACTCCCTACGTCTGACATACACTCCTCAGTTTGAATTAAAAACAACCTAAAATAAAAATGCAATCAAACTTCGTGATCAACGTGTAGAATAAAATGTGAATTTTGTGAAGTAGAAAAACGTAAAATATTTTCATGTGAAGTGCATACACTGATGGTTTTAATTTTATTTATAAAATGGCGTATCGTATTACTTAAATAGAAATAATATAATAAATATGATAATTTAGAACAACTTAAATTGCAAGTAAGCATCACAAACAAAGAATCCGCAGGATACATGTTGAATTAAATGTGAATTTTGCGAAGTAGAAAAACTGAAGGTTTATAAATGCATATTCTGATATAGTCTATTTTATTTAGTTTTTAGTCTTTAAATTTTGTTTTTTTTACAGTAGAGATGGCTATTTCTTTGGATTTTTTTCCTGGGGCATTATATTACTTAAATTTTTACATTTATTATGTTGTTTCTAATTAAGTAAACACATATTTATGTATTTTTAATTGTGAGTAAAATAAAGAAAAATGAAGCACATTTGCACGGTTGTTAAATTAGTAGTAAAAATATCCATAAATTAGCCGTTTTCTGTTTTTTTGTGAGTCATATTATTATTTTTTTGATTTATTTATGCTTTTGAATTGCATTATGGGACCCTAATCTTTCCTCCAACAAAAAAAATGGCAAGTTAACTTCACAAAATTCACATTTATTTCAACACGTAACTTGCTGATTCTTTATTAGTGAAGTAGAAAAACTGAAAGTATTATTTTATGAATCCTAAATGTCTTGATTTGATTGATTTTCGAGTCTTTACATTTATTTTTTACAGTTGAGATGGGTATATTTTAGGACTAATTCTTGACGTATGATATTACTTAAATAAAAGTAACATAATATAATAATTTGAGAACAACTTAAACAAAACATCAAGTAAGCTTCACGAACAAAGAATCAGCAAGTTACTTGTTGAATTAAATGGGAATTTTGCTAAATAGGAAAACAAAAAATATTATTTTTTGTGAAATGGATATTCTAAAAGTCTTTATTTATTTATTTTTTTAGCCTTTAAATGGATTTTTTACAGTAGAGATGGCTATATTTTAGTACTATTTCTTCACATATAATATAACTTAAATAGAAATAACATAGTGAATATGAGAATTTAAGAACAACTTGAACAAAATGCCAAGTAAACTTCATAATCAAAGAATCAGCAAGACACGTGTTAAAACAAATGGTATTTATGTGAAGTAGAAAAACTGAAAGTATTTTGTTTGTGAATGCATTCTTTGATAGTCTTTGATTTATTTTATAGTCTTTAAATAAAATGTTTACAGTAGAGTTGGCTATATTTTAGTATTTTTTTTGGCATATGATATTACTTAAATATAAATAAGATTGTAAAATGATCATTTAAGAACAACCAAAAAAATAGCATTTTAAAGCTTCATGGAGAAAGAATCAGCAGGATAAGTGTTGAAATAAATGTAAATTTTGCCAAGTAGTATTTTTTGTGAAAGGCATACTCTTGATAGTTTTTATTTGATGGATTTTAGAGTCTTAAATTTTTTTTTTTTTTACAGTAGAAATGACTATCTTAGGATTTTTCCTGTCATATGATACTACTTAAATAGAAATAACAAAATGAATATGACAATTTAAGAACAACTTAAACTTCATGAATAAATCACCAAATTATGTGTTGAATTAAACGTGAATTTTGTGAAGTAGAAAAACTGCAAGTATTATTTTTTGTGAAATGCATACTCTAGCCTTTATCGTCTTTGAATGAATATTTTACAGTAGAGATGGCTATATTTTTTGCCATATGATACAGTATAACTTAAAAAGAATTAACATAATGAATATGATCATTTAAGAACAACTTAGTTCACGAACCAAGTTACATGTTGAATTAAATGTGAATTTTGTGAAGTAGAAAAACTGAAAGTATTTTTTTGTGAAATGCATACTCTGATAGTCCTTATTTGACTGATTTTACTGTCTTTACATTTACTTTTTACAGTAGAGATGGCTATATTTTAGGATTTTTTTTCTTGACGTATGATATTACTTAAATATGACATAATGAATATGATAATTTAAGAACAACCTAAAGTTCACAAACATAGAATCAGCAAGATACGTGTTGAAATAAGAATTTTGTGAAGTATAGGAAAACTGAAAGTATTTTTTTTTTGTGAAATGCACACTCTGATAGTCTTTATTTGAGTGATTTTAGAGTCTTTACATTAAGCGTTTATACTAAAGATGTATTTTTTTTTTTTTAGGATTATTTCTTGGTGTATGACAATTGTGAATAAAACAAAGATAACTGGATCATATTTGCATGTTTATTGAATTAATTGTAAACCTTAAAATCAATTACAAAGAATTAACAAGTAACATTGAGTTAAATGTTTTTTTTTTCTCTTATAACTACAAATTGCTAAATAAAAAGTTGTACAACAGTTTTTTTTAAACAGTAAAAAAAATTATGAAAATTATATTAAAGAAAATGAAAATGTTTATTAATTGCAATTCTAAAAATCTGTAAAATATCTGTAAAAACCTGTAAAAATATACCTCAACTAAGACAAAATAAATTTGTTTACTAAAATACTTGTTATCATGCTATATTATATACTATATACCAACATAAAATGTGTTTTTTTTTCTTTCAACAGGTTATATATAAAACTAATATAATAGATTAACCATGTATCATAAATCTACTAGTATAAGATTAATAAACCTTATTAGATTAGAACAAATAATATATTTTTTTTTGCATCGACAACTTCCTTAAATCAAAATAAATCTCATGCACTGAAAAAAACAAACAAAAATCGATTTTATTGGATTTATTTATAGTACTTTGTTTAAATTTAGCCTATATAAATTGTGTGCAACAAACAAATTAATTTGAACATTACTAAATTTGATTTGTTTGTTTAAATTCTGCCCAAATAAGTTGTTTTTCAAGCACTTACCTTTAGTAAAAAGATACTAAATCCAATTAATGTTTTTTGTGCACTGAAAAAAGTGTTGCATGCAAAACTGTTGCAAACAATTTATTTGTGTTGAATTTAAACAAACAAATTAAAATGACCAATGTTCACTTAATTTGTTTGTTTAAATTCAACACAAATAAATTGTTTACAACCACTTAACGTAATAAAATTGAGTAAATTCAAGGAATCATCTTTGAATCATTTTTTTCAGTGTGTGTATAATTGTACTAAACAAATATTTATAAATCTCCTTTAAAACCTTTTTATTCTTCATTTGATGTCATTTTTCTTTTCTTTCATCTTTTCTATAATTCTATAATACTGACCATAGACCTCAATCAAACTGCCACATTTGAATGTTTCATATTTAGTCTGTGAAGCCGTTGTCCGTGTTGTTCCCAGCGTGTAAGTGAGAAGTGACCCACAGACACAGATGCTATCAGAAATCCTGTCTGAAGTGTTGATTTGACGCAGCTAGTAAAGATTAATATCACATCTCACTTTGTCCACCTCTAGACACCGCATCCATATCTGCCCTTTCTGAGTGTGTGTGTGTGTGCGCGCGAAAAGATTCGATAATCAGTTGGAGTAGAGTTATCCTACAGACGTGTTGCAGGTTTGCTTTTTGTGGTTTGCTTGTTGTTCATAATGATAAGGAAAGAAGACGTCATTTTCCACTAAGTAGTATTTATTCATAATGTTCACACAGACTACTCGTTACTGTTTCGGGAAACGTCATTTGTTTGCTTGTTTATGAGATTATGATCAAATATGTTATTATCCTGTATTAACTTTTTGTTTTAAGTCCTTTAACTGCCATTGTAAGTGCCTGGTTGATCTTTTGTCCATGGGTTATCATTAAAATAAAAAGTAGCTCAAAATTAGTGGTGTCAGGAGCACAATTTAACCAAACAAAATGCTCTAAATAGTCTTTAAAGAAGGGTGACATGGTGGCTCAGTGGTTAGCATTGTCACCTCACAGCAAGAAGGTTGCTGGTTTGAGTCCTGGCTGAGTCTGTTGGCATTTCTGTGTTGAGTTTGCATGTTCTCCCCATGTTGGCGTGGGTTTCCTCCGGGTGCTCCGGTTTCCCCCACAGTCCAAACACATGCGCTATAGGGGAATTACAGAAATTAAATTGCCTGTAGTGTAAAGCAGGTCGCACACCAGAAGCGCTGTTCGGCAGCGTGCCACGTAGCGCCACGCAACACCATACATTTCAGAATTCTAAACATAGGTTTTTATCAGGACACACACACCGGCGCCGCAGGATACTGTTCATTTTTCTGCCACACCACAGAGCGTCATCTGAATAGTTTCTTTTAAAATAGCATGCGAATGTGCGCGTCTGGTGTGTGATACTTTCAACTGTCATGTGCGTGCCGTGTCGCTGCGCTGAGTGGCGCATCCGGTGTGTGACGGCCTTATAAGTGTGTGTGAATGTGAGAGTTTATTGATGTTTCCCAGTACTGGGTTGCAGTTTGAAGGGCATCCGCTGCTTTAAAAAAACGTATGCTGGAATAGCTGTTCATTCCGCTGTTGCGACCTATGAAATAGAGACTAAGCCGAAGGAAACCGTTCTAAAAGGGTTCTAAGTCTTTTATAATGGTGGCCATTAAATGAGTCCAGGGGGGAGGGAGATGCGCCTTCAATATGATATATTAGATGTTGTGGGGTAATATTTTATACATGGAACTTCGCCTGTGTTACGGCACCTTGCTGCAATTTTAGTTTCCCTAAACGGGATAATAAAGTTGAGTCTGAGTCTGAAAACATTATATGGGTCAAAGATAAGACGTCCTATATTTTGGTCTCACAATGAATTTACTAAAGTGATTTATATACACACATGTGCAGTATAGTGTATGTATAGTTACACTTATGTAAATAAAACACACACACAATGTATGTTTATAAATACATAAACATACAAATATACATATATACACACACACACGCACACACATACAAACAAACAAACACACACACACACACATATATATATATATATATATTTATATATATATATATATATTTATATATATATATATATATATATATATATATATATATATATATATATATATATATATATATATATATACATACATACATACATACATACATACATACATACATACATACATACATACATACACACACACACACACACACACACACACACACACACACACACACACACACACACACACACACACACATACATACATACATACATACATACATACACACACACACACACACACACACACACACACATACACACACATCACACACACACACACACACACACACACACACACACACGTATATATAACACATGCGTATATACACACATCCATTAAACTTATGTATACATACATACACATACATGCATAGAAATATCAATATCTAGTCAAATATTATTTACTGTCATCATGACAAAGATAAAATAAATCAGTTATTAGAGATGAGTTATTAAAACGATTATGATTAGAATTGTGTTGAGAAAATCTGCTCTCCGTTAAACAGAAATTTGGGAAAAAAACTAATAGGGCGGCTAATAATTCAGGAGAGCTAATAATTCTGACTTCAACTGTGCATATATATAGTAAATATATCATTCAACTTTAACTAATGAAAACATATAGCAAAGTGTGACCAAATAGTTTTCAGTTGCTTATTTTTAGGCTAAATCATGCCATATCGAGTGTTCTGTTTAACGTTAAAGGCAGTTCAGAAATGAATCTTCAGGATGTATTATACTATGTTAGTCTACAGTTTGTGGAAAGAGCTGAAGAAAATACCCTCACACAGTGTCTGCTCTTTAGCCCAAAAAAAGCCACGCGTTCCTTTTTTGCACAGAAAGACATTCTGTTTGTTTCCTGCAGCTCTATTTAAAAGAAAAAAGTTTGCTAGATGTTCTGCTTTGATATTGCATTATTGTCAGCAGAAATGAACATGTAAGATGGACGTCACAAGATCGCTCCACTTTTTTATTTTTCACGGATCACCTCTGACGTTTTTTCGCGATATGAAAGCGGTATTAAAAAAAGCTTCTTTATAAAAAGTGGATGCATGCAGTGTGATCAATCAAAACATTGCTTTCAAATTATTTATCGCACTATTTATCACACAAGGCATAGATCACCAAATTAAATTGAACTTTTACTTGCACTTTTTTTCTTCAGACAGACATTAAAGAAGATATTTTTAGTGGTTCTTGGTGATTCATAAAATGCAAAAGAAACAAACATATAAATGCAAAACAACACTTATTAATACATGTAGCTCCTAACAATACAATGAAAAGATCAGTCACTAGAAATTGAACGTTAAAGTCATCATGGTTTACTCAACAGGTTTACTCACTTTTTTTAAAAGTAAAGTCAACGAATCACTTTTAAAGCAACAGGTTTACTCACTGTTTTTAAAAGTAAAGTCAACGAATCACTTTTAAAGCAACAGGTTTACTCACTGTTTTTTAAAGTAAAGTTAACTAACCTCTTTTAAAGCAACAGGTTTACTCACTGTTTTTTAAAGTAAAGTTAACTAATCACTTTTAAAGCAGCAGGTTTATTCACTGTTTTTTAAAGTAAAGTTAACTAATCACTTTTAAAGCAACAGGTTTACTCACTGTTTTTTAAAGTAAAGTTAACTAATCACTTTTAAAGCAACAGGTTTACTCACTGTTTTTTAAAGTAAAGTTAACTAATCACTTTTAAAGCAGCAGGTTTATTCACTGTTTTTTAAAGTAAAGTTAACTAATCACTTTTAAAGCAGCAGGTTTACTCACTGTTTTTTAAAGTAAAGTTAACTAATCACTTTTAAAGCAGCAGGTTTATTCACTGTTTAAAGTAAAGTAACTAATCACTTTTAAAGCAACAGGTTTACTCACTGTTTTTTTAAAGTAAAGTAACTAATCACTTTTAAAGCAACAGGTTTACTCACTGTTTTTTAAAGTAAAGTTAACTAATCACTTTTAAAGCAGCAGGTTTATTCACTGTTTTTAAAGTAAAGTTAACTAATCACTTTTAAAGCAGCAGGTTTATTCACTGTTTTTTAAAGCAAGTTAACTAATCACTTTTAAAGCAGCAGGTTTACTCACTGTTTTTTAAGTAAAGTAACTAATCACTTTTAAAGCAACAGGTTTACTACTGTTTTTTAAGCAAAGTTAACTAATCACTTTAAAGCAAGCAGGTTTATTCACTGTTTTTTAAAGTAAAGTAACTAATCCTTTTAAAGCAGCAGGTTATATTCACTGTTTTTTAAAAGTAAAGGTTAACTAATCGCTTTAAAGCAGCAGGTTTATTCACTTTTAAAAGTAAAGTAACATCGCTTTTAAAGCAGCAGGTTACTCACTTTTTAAAAAGTAAAGTCAACTAATCGCTTTTAAAGCAACAGGTTTACTCACTTTTTAAAAAGTAAAGTCAACTAATCGCTTTTAAAGCAACAGATTTACTCCTTTCTAAAAGTAAAGTCAACTAATCGCTTTTAAAGCAACAGGTTTACTCACTGTTTTTAAAAGTAAAGTCAACGAATCACTTTTAAAGCAACAGGTTTACTCACTGTTTTTTAAAGTAAAGTTAACTAATCACTTTTAAAGCAGCAGGTTTATTCACTGTTTTTTAAAGTAAAGTTAACTAATCACTTTTAAAGCAACAGGTTTACTCACTGTTTTTTAAAGTAAAGTTAACTAATCACTTTTAAAGCAACAGGTTTACTCACTGTTTTTTAAAGTAAAGTTAACTAATCACTTTTAAAGCAACAGGTTTATTCACTGTTTTTTAAAGTAAAGTTAACTAATCACTTTTAAAGCAGCAGGTTTATTCACTGTTTTTTAAAGTAAAGTTAACTAATCACTTTTAAAGCAGCAGGTTTATTCACTGTTTTTTAAAGCAAAGTTAACTAATCGCTTTTAAAGCAGCAGGTTTATTCACTTTTTAAAAAGTAAAGTCAACTAATCGCTTTTAAAGCAGCAGGTTTATTCACTTTTTAAAAAGTAAAGTCAACTAATCGCTTTTAAAGCAGCAGGTTTACTCACTTTTTAAAAAGTAAAGTCAACTAATCGCTTTTAAAGCAACAGGTTTACTCACTTTTTAAAAAGTAAAGTCAACTAATCGCTTTTAAAGCAACAGGTTTACTCACTTTTTAAAAAGTAAAGTTAACTAATCGCTTTTAAAGCAACAGATTTACTCCTTTCTAAAAGTAAAGTCAACTAATCACTTTTAAAGCAACAGGTTTACTCACTTTTTAAAAAGTAAAGTCAACTTATCACTTTAAAAGCAACAGGTTTATTCACTGTTTTTTAAAGTAAAGTTAACTAATCACTTTAAAGCAACAGTTTACTCACTTTTCTTTAAGTAAAGTCAACTAATCGCTTTAAAAAGCAACAGGTTTACTCCACTTTTCTTTAAAGTAAAGTCAACTAATCGCTTTAAAAAGCAACAGGTTTACTCACTTTTCTTTAAAGTAAAGTAACTAATCACTAAAAGCAACAGGTTTACTCACTTTTTAAAAAGTAAAGTAACTAATCGGTTTTTAAAGCAACAGGTTTACTCACTTTTTTAAAGTACAGTCAGCTAATCACTTTACTTTAAAAACCAATCGGTTTAGTCACTTTAAAAAAAAAAAAAAAGTGAACTAATCCCTAAAAAACCAACTGGTTTACTCACTTTTTAAAATTAAAGTCAAATAATTACTTTAAAAAGCAAACAGTGTACTCACTTTTTTAAAAGCGATTAGTTGACTTTAAAAAAAGTGAGTAAATCGGTTGGTTTTCAAGGGATTAGTTCACTTTACTTAAAAAAAAAAGTGAATAAACTGGTTGGTTTTTAAGTAAAGTGAACTAATCCCTTAAAAACCAACTGGTTTACTCACTTTTTTTAAAGTCAACTAATCGCTTTTAAAAAGCAACCAGTGTACTCACTTTTTAAAAGTAATAATTACTTTTAAAAAGTAAGTAAACTGGTTGGTTTTAAAGCAATTAGTTGACTTTAAAAAAGTGAGTAAATCGGTTGGTTTTTAAAAGTTCACTAATTACTTTAAAAGTAATGCGTTTACTTGCCTTTTTAAAGTAAAGTCAAATAATCGCTTTAAAAGCAACAGGTTTACACACTTTTTTTAAAGTGAAGTCAACTAGTCATTTTTAAACTAACAAGTTTACTATTGTTATTATTTATTTTTTTTTTTTGTAAAATCAACTAATCGCCTAAAGTGAACAAACCTGCTCCTTTTAAAGTCAACTGATTGTTTTTTATAGCACGGGAGCTGTGGTTATTCATTTCGTTTTACCTGTATGTGTTTTACTTGACTTTATATGAGGACATTATTTGAATCACTAAACAAAGGGTTTCAGCTAAAATGTAAAAGAAAATGTATCAGTAAAAATGTTACTGCAGTCTTGTACAACATGTATTAATGATAGTTCAACATTTACTAGTGCACTGTGACTTAATATGAGCTAAAAAGGAAGAACTTTTATTTTTATTAACGTTCGCAATGATGAATACTTTAATAAGTGTTTTGTTCATTGTTTGTTCATGTTAGCAACTAATACATTAATAAGTGTTACCTTATTTCCATTTGACTAAATCAGTTTCAATATTTTATGTGAAACTTCCTGAATTTGAGCAGTTTTTCCTGCTGTGTCAAATGCTCATTTTAAACTCACTGTACAGAAATGAAAGCATGCATTGTAATTCCAGTTGAATCGACAATAACCTCATTTGCAGATATTTTCCTATTTTTCTCTTTGAACGTTTTAGCATTACCAGTTCTGAGATCGACATCAATCGCAGCGTGTCATATCACAAAACATAAATGACACTGTAAGTAAAAACCCAAACTACCCCCTCAACTCTTTGTTCTTTCAAAATAACACACGTGTAATGCTTTGATCATTGTTTAACTGGGACAAGGATGTTTCAACAAATAATTGTTCATTTTGCTTAACAATTAATTGAGTGATTTATCAATTTCGTAAAATTTGTATTCTTTTTCAAGTATTTCCCAAATTTTGTTTAACAGAGAAGGAAATTTTCACAGTATTTCCTGTAATATTTTTTCTTCTGAAGAAAGTTTAATTTCTTTTAGTTCAGCTGGAATAAAAGCAGTTTTAATATTTTTTTAATTATAATTTTTTTAAGGTCAGTATTAGGGATGTTCCGATCAGGTTTTTTTGTCCTCGAGTCCAAATCGGAGTCATTTTTTTTAGTATCTACTGATACCAAAACCCGATCCAATACTTCTATAATACATAAAAAAAAAAGAATAAAGAATTTTTTTTTTTAATTCACCTTATTTTAACATTCAACAACTCTGTTAAAAACAGAGCACTTCTGTGAGGTAGCTTGAACAATCAAGTAATAAATAACATTGATTCTTCACTTTTGGGCTTTTTTGAACTCGGTAGACCGCGAGAACACACAACGGGTGAAATAAAATGAGATGCTTTGTTCTTCCTGATGGTTGCATAACGTTAACGCATTTTTAACGGAAAATTATTTAAACATTACAGCATTCATACAGCAATTTATTGTTGTCCCGCTTTTCAATATTTATAATATGCACAAAAGCCTCACAAATATACATTGCACAATACAAATAACACAGATTTTAAAATAAATTTCAGCAAATAAACACCCTTAATGTGTTTATGCCTTTATCAAGATTTTCATTGTGAATGTTTACTTTTTACATCTCATTTAGGGAAACTCCTAAGATAAATAAGTGATACAGTTGAAGTCAGAATTATTAGCCCCTCTTTGGATTTTATTCTTTTTTAAATATTTCCCAAATGATGTTTAACAGAGCAAGGAAATTTTCACAGTATGTCTGATAATATTTTTTCTGCTGGAGAAAGTCTTATTTGTTTTATTTCGGCTAGAATAAAAGCACTTTTTAATGTTTTAAAAACCTTTTTAAGGACAATATTATTAGCTCCTTTAAGCTATATTTATTTTTCGATAGTCTACATAACAAACCATTGTTATACAATAACTTGCCTAATTCCCCTAACCTGCCTAGTTAACCTAATTAACCTAGTGAAGCCTTTAAATGTCACTTTAAGCTGTATAGAAGTGTCTTGAAAAATATCTAGTCAAATATTATTTACTGTCATCATGGCAAAGATTTAAAAAATAATAATTCTGACTTCAACTGTATATCTGAACCTTAATATTAAACAGGTATAAAGTTTTGCGCTCAAGTCTGCATCGACACCTATCAAGAACACATCCGGGAACCTTCACGCGTCCTCTGTTCTTGCGGTCTTGAGTTTTGGAACTGAACTTTGGCAGCTGATGATGACGTTACACGAGAACACGAGGACACAAGATCGCTGAATAAAGCATATTGAGAAACAGCCATACTTGCGATTTCCGCTTCAAGCTGCTTCCACGTTCTGCTTTGCCAGCATTTAACCAATAGCATCAATGCAACAAAGTGATGTCATGCTGCATACGTTGCTGTTTTTGTGTAAAGTTACGAAAGAGGTCCAACTCTGTGCCATCACAGAACTATAGATTTGTTAAAAAAATAACAACAATACTGTATATTCAAGTCGGGAGGTAACGTTCGGGTCCATTCGAGTCTGAAACCGTGTGATTTATGATCATGTGATTGGATCTGGACATCCCTTGTCAGTATTATAAGCCTCCTTATGAAGTTTTTTTTTTTTTTTTCAGTTGTTTATAGAACAGACCCCTTTATTCAATAACATAACTAATAATCTAACTGTAAAAATATCGCTAAATTAGCAGTTTCAGTATTTTGTGATTGTTTTTATTTCTCTTTATTTATTTATATTTCTTTTTTTAAATTTCTTTTTGCTTTTGAATTGCATTATGGGACCTTAATCTTTCTTTCAACAACTTTTAACCTTAAAAGTTGGAAAAAGGGTGACACAGTGGCTCAGTTGTAAGCACTGTTGCCTCACAGCAAAAAGGTCGCTGGTTCAAGTCCCAACTGGATCAGTTGGCATTTCTGTGTGGAGTTTGCATGTTCTGGGTTTCCTCCGGGTGCTCTGGTTTCCCCCACAGTCCAAACTCATGCGCTATAGGGGAATTGAATAAACTAAATTGGCCTAAGTGTATGATGTGTGTGATTGTGTATGGGTGTTTCCCAGTACTGGGTTGCGGCTGGAAGGGCATCCGCTGGGTAAAACATATGCTGGAATAGTCTCTAATTTATCAGATTTATCATTTATCAACTAAGCCGAGAGAAAATGAATGAATGAAAGTTGGAAAAAGTGACATTTTTAATAGTTTTAAGCAGGGGGGCCAAAACTTTTTCTTACGAAGGGCCAAAAACTAAACTTGATTAAGAGCCATGGGTCGAAGGTAAATATATCAAATTGTATTACAAAGTTTCCATGAATAATTTCCTTGTTTATGTAAAAATAAAGGGAAAACATTACTTTAATTGTATTACCTGATGCATTATATTTTTAACATTTCATAATGAAAATATTATAATAAGATTTTTAACATAAGAATTCCATTTGTAACACTATGGAGTTTAATGTTGAACATGCTAGTCAAGCTGCACCTGCCTTTACCTTGGTTTGCTTACTGAGGTCTTCTGAATTGTGCTCTGAAATCTGCTGAACATTTAATTGAAATATTAAATTCGTTTTCTTTTTTGTAGCTTAAAATAAAACTAACAAATTAAAGGATTACGTTAAATTAGAAATGACAATGTGTATTAAAAGCATTAACGCCAACCCTACCCAAAATCTTCCCTCTCTTCTCAGATGGGATGGCAGGCCAAATCAATGGTTACAATGGGCCAACTTTGGCCCGCATGCCCTAGTTTCGGCATCTCTGGTTTAAAGTGATATATTGTCTGAGTTGGTGTTGTATATTACGCTACAAAAATCCTGTAATAAACTGCCATTATATTTTCTGTTATTTATTTCTATATATTATTTCTTGTACATTATAAACTACTAAAATGTCACTAAAAGTCTCCTTGTTAAACTGTAGAGTTGAATTATCAACATTAAATTTGACAGAGCAAAAATCAAGATCGCATAATGCAATTCACAACCATAAACAAACACTTGTGAATCACAGAATATGGAAAATGTTAATTAACAGATGTTGTACAGTGTAGTTAAATCTTTAAATTGCACTTTAAGCTGAATATCTGAGTAATAAAAGATTATACACTGTCAAAATGGCAAAGACAAAACAAATGAGTAATTAGAAATGAGTTATTACAACTGTTATGTTTAGAAATGTGGAAAATAATTGAAAAGAATTAAAATGTCACAGGAGTGCTAATCATTTTGACTGTAATCGTATATTTTTTTGACACCTTTTCTGACTTTGTGATGCAAAGATGACCAACTCTTGATAAGGCGAAGTTACAGCATCTGCTCGGGAAAGTTAAAACAGTGTAGATTTGTGCTCAGTATTTCATCATGGGCTCTTCAGGGAGGCAGGGCTGGAGCGTGTCACGCGGCTCAGATTTACTGCTGGTAAATTGGCTAAATCCAGCCGTGGGTTCGGCGGGTCCTGAGGGACATCATTTAGGGGCCTCACCTGCAGGGGCACCTGTAGGTTTGAGTCTATTAGTGCTTCGCTGAGACTCACGGCCCTGTTTACAGACAGGTCTGTGAGCTCTGGCGACGGCCAATCACAGGCTGCCGATTCGAATATGGCATATGGTGATGGGGCTCATTTACATATTAGTCACTGCAAACCGTTTAATGATGATTTAATTGCTGTGGACTTCAGTTTTAGAAGTTTTCAGGGTATGTAGGAGGATTTTGACCGTACAGTTACACTTCTGGTGTTTCATTTAACTTGAACGGTTACATTAAGTTTAGTTCCTTTTTGTTAAATCTCTTAAAAACACACACATGATAGATATTGTTTAAAGAAAACATATATTGTGCAATTTGTAAAAGTTAGTAATGTTGCTGAACAGATATATTGTTAAACAAAATAAAAATAGTTATGATGAAATTGCTACTTATGATTATTCATTCATTTTCTTTTCGGCTTAGTCCCTTTATTAATCTGGGATCGCCACAGCGGAATGAACCGCTAACTTATCCAGCGTATGTTTTACGTAGCGGATGCCCTTCCAGCCGCAACCCATCTCCAGGAAACATCCATACACACTCACACACACTTACTACGGACAATTTAGCCTTCCCAATTCACCTGTACCACATGTCTTTGGACTGGGGGAAACCGGAGGAAACCCAGGGATAGCAGGGAGAAGATGCAAACTCCACACATAAACGCCAACTGACCCAGCCGAGGCTCAAACCAGCAACCTTCTTGGCTGTGAGGCAACAGCACTACCTACTGCGCCACTGCGTTGCCCTTACTTATTTATTATTATTATTATTATTATTATTATTATTATTATTATTATTATTATTATTATTATTATTATTATTATTCTGTTGTATGATGCTACTTTATTTAGTGTATATACAATTGAGAGCAATTATATTTTACTTTTTTTTTTTTTTTTGTGTAGCAGCATAACTAAAACAATATTTCATCTTGAAAGGGGATACATTTTTCACTGCCTGTAATTTCACTTTTTTATACAATATAGAAAGTAACAAAAGACTCAAAAAAAAAACAAACAAAATAAATAATAACAATAACGATAAAATAATAATGTAAACAGTATTAATAAAGTTTACGCAATTCTGGGAGGGTCAAATACACACCTAATAGTCAAACATTTATGCATTAAATAATATGAAGAGGAGAATGAGAGAAAGCTTATTGGTTATTAAATTAGAAAATGCATACCCTCATATATATATATATATATTATATAATATATATATATATATATATATATATATATATATATATATATATATATATATATATATATATATATATATATATATATATATATATATATATATAACCCCTCCTGTGCAATTTTTTTATAAAATTTTTTTTTTATTTCTCAAGTGATATTTAACAGATTAAGGAAATTTGTCACAGTATTTCCTATAATTTTTTTTTCTTCTAGGGAAATTTGTTTTATTTCGGCTAAAATAAGAGCAGTTTAAAAAAAAAAAAAAAAACATTTTAAGGTCAATATTATTAGCCCCCTAAAGCAAAATTTGTTTTGGATTGTCAACCGAACAAACCACTGTTATACAATGACTTGCCTAATTACCCTAACTTTAACCTAATTAACAGTTAAGCCTTTAAATGTCACTTTAAGCTGAATACTAGTATCGTGAATAATATCTAGTCAAGTATCACCTGTAGGTTTGAGTCTAGTAGTGCTTCGCTGAGACTCACTGCCCTGTTTACAGACAGGTCTGCCTCCGTCTGTGAGCTCCGGCGACGGCCAACCACAGTCTGCAGATTCTGGGCTCATTTACATATTACACACTGCAAACCGTTTAATGGTGGTTTGGCTGCTGTGGACTTGATTTTCGGTTTCACTTTTAGAAATTGTCAAGGTATGTAGGAGGATTTTTGACCATACATTTGGATCATCTAGTGTTTCATTTAGCTAGAAATACAGCTATAAAGGTTGCAGTAAGTTTATGAGGGTTTTGGACCCTACATTTAGAGCTTCTGGTGTTTCATTTAGCTATGCAGGTTGCATTAAATTTTTTCCTTTTTGTTACATCACATAAAGATGGACAGTATATATCATGCTGCTATATGATTTGTGATGAATGCATCTTCACGTACTCATCAATGTACTTTGTACAAAATGGTCGGTTGGTTTTCCCAGCGCCAAAGGAGAAAATGCATATGCTTCTATTCACCACTAGGGCATTATTGGGGAAATTGCCTGCTTATATTTGTAACTATTCATTTATTCATTTTCTTTTTGGCTTAGTCCCTTTATTAATCAGGGGTCGCCACAGCGGAATGAACCGCCAACTTATCCAGCATATGTTTTACACAGCGGATGCCCTTCCAGCTGCAACCCATCACTGGGAAACTATATTTGTAACCTGTCATCATATTATACTTGTAGTTATAGTACACAAAATTCTTATAAATTACATTTAACTCTTACTAGAGTATTTCCTAGAGTTTTCCTCCTTTGGACCTTTGTTATGTAACGAAATGCAGAGTGTTATCATGTTAGAAACAATTCCATCTCTAAATATTATTAAAATCATTTGATGCTTACCTGGAAGAATCATGTGAAAGTTTTGTGTACATTTTAATAAGAGATATTTTGTGTGTCTAATTTTGAATGTGAAACTTTTTGTGCTGCCATTTTGGCCAGGACCCCCTGGTAGAAGAGATGCATATTAGCAATTTTATGCAAATGTCAACTTTGCCACGAAAAAAAAAAAAACGTTTTCATCAGAATAGCAAAACCCTTTCTGTGTTTTTTTGTAGGCCTATATTGTACAGTAGTGTAAACATGCTCAAAAAGGTTTCTATCAGTGTTTTCAAACTAGTATATTTGATTCACCAAAGTGCCGATTTCACATCTGTCACATCCATAAAGAAGAGATGTCACATCCGTAAGCCTTTCCCTCATAAATGCAAAATAATAGCAATCATTTTTGTTCTATTGACCTTATTCTTCAATGCAGAAGTGCGCTCGTTTTTGCGATTGTTTTAAAACTTCTGATTCAGTTGCCTATGGGAGAAATCACTAGTAATAATAAACATCAGAAAGCGGTCAAACCACCTACTCTACAAATAAGTGTTTGGATGACTAGACCGACGAAGTATAATAAGATAATATGAAAATATCAGTTTGCAACACCAAGCAGCCAAACGAGCTGTTTTTAATGTCTAAAAATTAATGGAAGTGAATGAGACCGGAAGTCTCAAGCCAAAGAGATTCAAATGGCTGCTCATCCGCGGATAATAAGCTGAATAGAGAGCAACTCTTATCCTTTTGATTAGTAGTGTTTCTTTTGGGTTGTGCAGTTAAAGTTGGTGAATTTCTACAAAGCATGTTGTAAACTGTAAACTCACAGACTTTTTTGGTCACATGATGCATAACACGTTTATTTTCCTTATTTAAAATATAAAAGATGTTTACAGACTGATATTTGTCTGATCCCATAATTTTGTGGTTTGTAGTTTTGGAAAATTTAAGCAGATGTCTGTAAGACACCTGGACTTGCTCATATCTCAATGGGAAATTCCTGGTAAAATAAAGGACAAATAAAAAAAAAAATAAATAAACGTGTTTTTATTTTAAGTTAGTAATATAATCAAAATGTTGTTGAACAAATAGTTCAATAGAAATAGAAAATAAAAATAGAGATATAATAAAATTATTATAAAGTTACATACTATTATATTGTATGATGCTACTTTTTTATTGTATATGCTGTATGTTTAATAGTTGAGTCCTGTGCTATATTTATTTATTTTTTTTATATTTCTCATGTGATATCTAATGGATAAGGAATTTTTCACAGTATTTCCTGTAATATTTTTTCTTCTGAAGAAAGTCTTTGTTTTATGTCAGCTAGAATAAAAACAGTTTTAATTTTTTAAACCAATTTAAGGTCAATATTATTAGCCCCCTTAAGCAATATTACTTTATGATTGTTGGGGTTGTTTATCAGAATCTAATCAGACTGATTGATAAATGACCTGCTTTTAATAATGACAGCAGCGTTAAATCACAACCTGACATTTCTGATGCGATCTGGGCCACTTTGTGTGGAGACAAACAAATCTGATACGGACCTGATTTTTGCAGTGTGTCGTCGAGTTGGATTTTTAAAAAACTTCCAACCAAAAAGTGATCCAACTTTATTTTTGACTTTTGGATAAATTGTTCACATAGTGCAATACCTTCAATTTTATTTAAGTGTGTGCGTGTGTGTAAATATGCATATATATTATTAAGAGACCACTTAAAATAAACTCTTCAGAAGTTAAAACATTGGTATTGTTGTCTAAAAATGAATGTAAACGTCAACACAAAACTATAAATTTAAAAACCAGAGGAACTGAGAATTGTTTTGGATTGTCTACAGAACAAACCATCGTTAAATAATGACTTGCATAATTACCCTAACTTTAACCTAAGTTAAGTTTTAAATGTCACTTTAAGCTGAACACAAGTATCTTGAAGAATATCTAGTCAAGTATTATGTGCTGTCATCATGGCATGTCATCATACATATATATCATAGTTTCCGCTACATTCATTCTTCCATGGTGGGGCGCCACACCAAAATTCATCCCACCACAGCTACATTACAGCTTCACAATCAAGACATTTAGTCGTTGTTTTTTATTTTTAAATAGCGGGTTATAATTGCACCAAAATGTATGAAAAGGTGAGTGAATTATAACAGCGCAAACCTTTCTGTAATCATTGTAGTGCTGTGCGTTATATGTTTAACCCTTTAAGGTGACGTGCTGACTGACTGACTGACTGACTGACAGGTGCGTGATGCTTAGGCTAGCAAACATGACGTAGCTTTCAGTTAAGATAAACAGTTTCCATAGTTATACTTTATAGATAAAGGTCTGTGGTTCTGCATACAATGATTTTATCTTGCTGGAGTTTATGGCTGTGTATGTCACTTAACTTTAGGACACATTAATGCTGCTCTGTAGGTCTATTGGAGACATTCATAAATATTCCTAGCAATTCTAATAAATGTTGGAGACATACTCATCACATAAATGCTCTTAATCACACTTCAGTAGAGTTTATTTCAGAGCGCACAAGAAGATCTGCACTTGAGCAGCGTATATTTGAGGGCACGCAAGAAGTTTTGTGCATGAACAGAGAAAATCAGCGAACAAGATTCACATGCTCCTACATAAAAGTGATCGTGACATGTAATACTGCGCTCATGACATTTGTCATTGAAAGAGCACCTCAGGTAGTTGGTAGATCTGTGTAAAAGGCCTGCCGCCACAGCTGGAAATAATCCTAAAGGAAACACTGTATTTATTTACAGTTGAAGTCAGAATTATTAGCCCCCCTGTTTATTTTTTTTTCCCAATTTTTGTTTAGCAGAAAGCAGATTTTTTTTTCAACACATTTCTAATTATAGTAGTTTTAATAACTCATTTCTAATAACTTCTTTTATCTTTGCCATGATGACAGTAAATAATATTAGACTAGATATTCTTCAAGACACTTCTATACAGCTTAAAGTGACATTTAAAGGCTTAACTAGGTTAATTAGGTTAACTAGGCAGGTTAGGCTAATTAGGCAAGTTATTGTATAACAATGTTTTTTTTCTGTAGACCAGGGGTTTACAAACTGTGGGGTGCGCCCCACCTGGGGGGCGCCAGCACCTATGAAGGGGGGCGTGAGACATTGAGGTGTGCACTCGAGTAAATTATAATGATGATTTTTATGCGTTCACTAGAGTACTACACCTGTAGAGTTTATGCATTCGAGTAAAACATATACAAATAAAATGGAAGCGGGTGCTTTTTTAAATGAATGACTGTGTATGAAAGTCAAACCGGTGAGCCATCTGAAAAACAAGTGCCATTCTGAATCAATCAGCAGGATGCCCATGGATCTAACTTTGAAGACACTACTGACTACGCTTACATGGACATCAGTAATGTAGTTATGTGCCTTAATAGACAATAATATAATAAAGGTGTTTATATGAAGTGCTTTCATGTTAGAGACTCCTGTAATTTTGGGTGACTTTAACTGCAGTTCGGCAGTTTCACTGTCACACATGAAACATTTCATTCATTGCCCCCGTGATAAACTGGGGTATTAGATGCAAATAAGGAGTAAGGACTGGTGAAGTGTTATGGAATTAAATCACGCCGAATGGAAAGGAAAAAACTTTCGCATTTTGTGATGTGTGTGTGTGTGTGTGTGTGTGTGTGTGTGTGTGTGTGTGTGTCTGCGGTCCTTTACTGACAGCTGTGTGTGTGGATCTTGTCAGAAAATATGGCGAAAAGTCCTACATGACGGTAATAGTTTGATTGCGGTGTTTACTCAATAATGCACTAATTATCTGCATACTCCACATCTTAATTCCATTCCTGTTTAGTTCAGTTATGACTTTAGTCAGATTAAGGCAATCAAAAATCTCTGTTTACATGGTGACTCTTAATTAAAGTATTGTCCTAATTGTATTAAAATCGTATTCAAGTATTGGTGTCCTTGTAAACGTACTCAATGTTCGACTCAACCACACCGTCAGGGCTCTGCGAATTTGGCTTTGCAAAGCAGCATTTTCTGTATGTACGTACATCAAAAGCAAGTGTGCTCACGCTTATGTGGAAGATGATTTACGGTTAATCGTGTCTGCTTTTATTCCTGCTGAAATAAAACAAATAAGACTTTCTCCAGAAGAAACAATATCATCAATCATACTGTGAAAATGTCCTTGCTCTGTTAAACATCATTTGGGAAATATTTAAAATAGGAAAAAAATTCAGGGGGGCTAATAATTCGAACTTCAACTCTATATATATATATATATATATATATATATATATATATATATATATATATATATATATACACAATATTTGACAACAAAGAAACTATTTTGTCTAATAAAATATTATTGCATATATAATGTAAAAATTGAATGCATGTGCGACGTGTGTAGTCCTAAATTGCTCCTGTCCCAACTTATTTTATTAAATGTGTTGCAAGAACTAAAATTAGAATATGTGTTTATTCAGAAATAAAAGTAATGAGGAGCACATTAAATAATGTTTTATGTATCGTCTGCAATGAAACACAAGTCAAAGTACATTTAGAAATCACTTCTTTCTATTTTTATTTGCATTTCCCATATACTGTCCCAACTTTTTCTGATTTGGGGTTGTATATTCAATCCTATTTCTATATGACATGTATTTAAATGATGTCCACGTTAGCTGTCAGTCTCTCTAATACAAGCTGTGGAGCGACCACAGACAGAAAGCCGGACCGTGCCGCACAAAGTTAAAGAAAACATAATAAAGTGTGGTGTGTTTGGCCGTCTGCGCGCCTCTGGAGTTCATTTACACTCCAGCTGTAAATCTGAGCCAAATGTTTGAGCTGCTTCTGAGCCGCCGACTGATTGAGATCAGAACACCCTCACACACTCGTAAGTGACTCTTACGAGACGCGTGATTACACACAGCCATTGTGTAATGTCTGCTGTTTGGTAAATACGTGAAGCAAGACGCTACACACACCTGCATCACACACTTCACCTGCTGCAAAAACAGTCATTTACACTGCTTTAATCTGCCTTCAGCCCTTTACACACACACACACACACACTTAAAAATAGATACGCACACACACAAACATGCAAACACACATACACATAGATTCACTCACACACATTCAGACACACACACTCATAGATTGATATGCACACACATGTAGACACACACATTCACATGCATGCACACATGTAAACAGACACACACACATTCAGACACACACACACACATGGATAGATATGCAGATACACACACATATATGCAAACACAGACACACACATAGATACATACACACAACACATACACAGACATAAACAGACAAACGCAGACACACACACACTCATAGATAGATTTGCACACACATGTAGACACACAGATACACACACATGCAAATGCACAGACGCAAATAGATATGCGCGCACACACAAACACGCAAACACAGACTCACACAGATACGCACACACACACACACACACACACACACACACACACACACACGCAAACACAGACATACACATAGATACTCACACAACCATGCAACACAGAAACATACACAGTTATGCACGCGCACACAAACGCACATGCAGACACACACTCATAGATAGATGTGCGCACACACACGTAGACACAGATACACAGACAGAATTAGATGTGCACACACACGCAAACACATAGATATGCACACACACATACGCATATATACACACAGTTACACGCAAACACATAGATATGCACACACACATACGCATATATACACACAGTTACACGCAAACACATAGATATGCACACACATATACGCATATATACACACACAGTTACACACACACACAGATACACATACGCACACGTAAACACACAGATATGTGCGCACACACACATACGCATATATACACACAGTTACACACACACACTGATACACATACACGCATGAAAAAACACAGACGCACTGGTAGATATGCGTACACACACAGTTGCAAACACAAACATGCAACTACGCAGACATACAGTACACATATAAATACACACATGCAACACGGATACATACATACACGTATAGATGCACAAACACATGCAACACAGATACACACAAAGTTATGCATGCACATACAGATAAACACACATGGAAACACAGTCACACACATGGTTAAACACACACATGGATACAGACACTCTCTCTCTCTCTCTCTCTCTCTCTCTCTCTCTCTCTCTCTCTCTTAACGTCTTCATGACACCCCTTTACAATATAAACTTCATCTAATGTCTGTCTAAACTTCAGGCGTGCTTCTGACAATTATTAGTAGTTGTTTGTTATTTCCATTTAACGTCAGACTTCATTCACATCACAGTTCTAATCAGACTGATTGATAAATGACCTGCTTTTAATAAACAGCAGCGCTAAATCACAGCCTGACGTTTCTGGTCTGATCTGGGCCACTTTGTGCGGAAACAAATCTGATACGGATCTGATTCTTTGCAGTGTGACGTCGAGTTGGATTTTTAAAAAACTTCCAAAATTTAATCCAACTTTATCTTTGACTTTTGGATAAATTGTTCATAACATGCACTGCTTTAAGTCTCATTTAAGTGTGTGTGCGTCTCTGTGTGTGTAAATATGCATATATATTATCAGTTTCGTTAGTTGTATTAGGTATGTGTTTGTAGTTGTGTAAAATGTTAATATTTGTTTATCCAACAAAGATCTATGGAGATTTCTTCCAATTTTCAAATACAAATATTGTAATTTAAGGCATTAAAATGACAATAACTCTGAATAAAATTTTTTTTCATTTACTATTAAAGAAAATCAGGGTTATTTGATCAATTATTGATTTTTTTTTAACTCTTCAGAAGTTAAAACATTGGTATTGTTGTCTTAAATGAATGTAAACGTTAACACATAACTATAAATTTAAAATTCAGAGAAATGCAGAACTGTCAAGTGGTCCCGTAATTATTTTGATGTAGTTTTATTTATATAAACTGATTTACGTTAGATTTATATCATACAATATGCATTTAACTGTAATACGGTTATTCCTAGATTGCGCTATATAAGAAACATGCCAAAAGTATACATTGTTTTACATTTATTATACATTTCAAAAAAATATTCAGTGTAAAATATATTAGATTTAATTTAAAATATTAAATATCCTATCAATTATTTCTATACCATCTATAATAACACACTCTAAAGTAAACTTTATATTAAATGCAATAATTAACACAACATTTGTAGCGCAATATTTGTAATGATATAATTAAATATAGACGTTATGCTGAAATCCACAGTATGCATGTGTGCGCGTTTCAAAAGTCCAAAAGCGATCTGTGCGCTTATTCTCACATTACAAACACCTTCTGTACATCAAGTGACAAACTAAACACCATCGCTTATTTTAGTCACCTATTTTACCTTCACACTCACTCCAGAGTCAGCTGGAATTGTCAGTTTGCTGTGTCATTACTACTTGTTTGCATTTGGCGCACAGTTTACAGCCATTAAGAACTCCATACACTCATTTTCTGGAGACGACACATAAAGAACAGCGAGAAATGACACGAGTCACCGCTAAAATGCTGCCCATAGACGCTCACCAACAAACAAATAAACACAAACTCGGAAACACACTCACCCGTGCTGATCCTCAGGTGTGTGTTCATGCGCGCGCGTATGTGTGTGTGTGTTTTATTCCAGGACTGAGTGAAGTCTCAGATCTGAATCCTGACGTCTGTCCATCCCGTCTGCCTCTCCATTCACAAAACACACAGACGCGCATGCAGCGGACAGCCCAAAACAGCAGCGCACGCGGACACACACACACTCAGAGAGGGGTTTGTGTGGACGCTGACAGGAAAAAAGGAGGAGAGAGAGACTGAGAGAGAGAGAGAGAGAGAGACTGAGAATAAGAAAGGGAGAGAGAGAGATACTGCGAAGAAGAGCGAGAGACACTGACAACAAGAAAGAGAGAGCGAGAGATACTGAGGGGGAGAATGAGAGAGAGAGATAGACACACAGAAAGAAAAGAATTGAGGGGGGTGGCGATAGATACTTTGAGAGAGAGACTGAGAATGATAGTGAAACACTGAGAATGAGAGAGTGATACATTGAAATAGGAAAGTGAGACACTGAAAATAAAAGAGTAAGTCACCTAAAATAAGTGAACGAGACGCTGAACATAAAAAAGGCACACAGAATGAGAGAGTGAGACGCTGAAATCAAGTGAGACACAGAAAAAGAAAGAGTGAGACACTGAGAATGAGAAAGTGACACTGAAAACAAGAGTGAGACACTGAACATGAGAAAGTGAGACACTGAAAATGAGAGTGAGACACTAAGAATGAAAAAGAGTGAGACTGAAAATGAGAGTGAGACACTAAAAATGAAAAAGAGTGAGACTGAAAATGAGATAGCGAGAATGAGAGAGTGAGACACTGAGAATAAGAGTGAGTCGCTGAAAATGAGACTGAGACACTGAACACTGAGAATGAGTAAGAGTAAGACACTGAAAACGAGAGTAAGACAAAAAAAAGAGTGAGACACTGAATACGCGGAGTGACACTGAAAATGAGAGAGTGAAATGAGAAAGAGTGAGACACTCAATGAGAGCATGAGACGAGACAGAATGAACACTGAATACTGAGAAGGAGTAAGAGTGAGACACTGAAAATGAGAGTGAGACTGAAAATGAGAGAGTGAGACACAAAATGAGAAAGAGTGAGACACTCAATGAGAGCATGAGACGAGACAGAATGAACACTGAATACTGAGGAGTAAGAGTGAGACACTGAAAATGAGAGTGAGACTAAAAATGAGAGAGTGAGACACAAAATGAGAGAGTGAGACAAGAAAGCGTGAGACACTGATGATGAGAGATTGAGACACTAAATGAGGAAGAGTGAGACAAGAAAGAGTGAGACAATAATAATAAGAGAGTGAGACACAGAAGATGAGAGTGAGACTAGAAAGAGTGAGAGACTAAATGAGGAAGAGTGAGACAAGAAAGAGTGAGACACTGAGAATGAAAGGGTGAGACTGTAAATGAGAGAGTGAGACACTGAAGTAGAGAGTGAGACAAGAAAGGGTGAGACACTAAATGAGAGTGAGACACTGAAGTAGAGAGTGAGACTAGAAAGAGTGAGACGAGAAAGAGTGAGACACATAATGAGAAAGGGTGAGACACTGTAAATAATAGAGTGAGATGCTAAATGAGAGAGTGAGACGAAGAAGAGTGAGACTCTGAGAATGAGAGAGTGAGACCCTGTAAATGAGGAAGAGTGAGACACTAAATGAGAGAGTGAGACACTGTAAATGAAAGGGTGAGAAATTGTAAATGAGGAAGAGTGAGACAAGAAAGAGTGAGACACTGAGAATGAGAAAGGGTGAGACTGTAAATGAGGAAGAGTGAGACGAGAGAGTGAGACACTGAGAATGAGAAAGGGTGAGACTGTAAATGAGGGAGAGAGACAAGAAAGAGTGAGACGCTAAATGAGAGAGTGAGATGCTAGATGAGAGAGTGAGACACTGTAAATGAAAGGGTGAGACACTGTAAATGAGGAAGAGTGAGACAAGAAGGAGTGAGACACTGAGAATGAGAAAGGGTGAGACAAATTGAAATGAGAGAGTGAGACACTGGAGAGTGAGACGAGAGAGTGAGAATGAGAAAGAGTGAGACACTGTAAATGAAGAAGAGACAAGAAAGAGTGAGACACTGAGAATGAGAGGGTGAGACACTGTAAATGAGACAGTGAGATGCTAAATGAGAGAGTGAGACACTGGAGAGTGAGACGAGAGGGTGAGAATGAGAAAGGGTGAGACAATGTAAATGAGAGAGTGAGACACTGGAGAGTGAGACGAGAGAGTGAGAATGAGAAAGAGTGAGACACTGTAAATGAAGAAGAGACAAGAAAGAGTGAGACACTGAGAATGAGAGGGTGAGACAATGTAAATGAAATTGAGATGCTAAATGAGAACGAGTGAGACACTGAGAATTACAAAGGGTGAGACACTAAATGAGTGAGACACTGAAGATGAGAGAGTGAGACGAGGAGTGAGAGACCGTAAATGAGAGAGTGAGACACTGAATATGAGGAAGAGTGAGACAAGAAAGAGTGAGACACTAAGAATGAAAAAGAGTGAGGCACCTAAAATGAGAGAGTGAGACACCGGAAGATTGAGACACTGAAAATGATAGAATGAGACGCCTAAAATGAGAAAGAGTGAGACACTGAAAGTTAGAGAGTGAGACACTGATGAGAGTAAGACACTGAGAACGAGAGGGTGAGACTCTGAAAATGACAGAGTGAGAGAGAAATTGAATGAAAGACACTGTGTCTTTCAGTCTCTCTCTCTCTTTCATTCTCAGAGAATGAGAGAGTGAGAGCTACAGACCCAGAGAATGTAAGAGAGAGAGAGAGAGAGAGACTAAGAATGACTAAGAGAGAGATTGAGAGAGACTGAAAGAATGATAGAGCGAGAGAGGAGGTGGATCTAGTGGATGGCTGTAGTTTTTATAGCTGGGTGGGAAGCTCAGGATAATAATACCCATCCTCCTCCACAACACAGTTTAAGCTCAGTATGTAATAAAGCCCATGCTGCACAAACCCTCTGATTTGGGGTCAGACGAAATGAATTTTTAGTTTTATTCGTGAAGGATTTGCAACGCAGACTCGGGCACAAATGAAGGACGAGAGAGAGAGAGAGAGAGAGAGAGAAAAGTATGAGTTGTGTTTATGGGTGAAGGTGCATGACCTGCAGTTCAGGAAAACACTGACTGATTATACTGATGCGACAAATCACTACACACTGGAAACACACTGAAACAGCAGTCAATAATTCAGGTTTGATGCAAAGGCAAACTTACTGGTAATTCTTTTACCAAATACTGATTATACGTGGAGTGGCATGATAGCTCAGTGGTTAGCACTGTTGCTTCACAGCAAGGTCGCTGGTTCGAGTCCCGACTGGATCAGTTGGCATTTCTGTGTGGAGTTTGCATGTTCTCCCTGTGTTGGCGTGGGTTTCCTCTGGGTGCTCCGGTTTCACCCCAGTCCAAACACATACGCTATAGGGGAATTGAAAAAAACTGTAGTGGGCTGTAGTGTATCAATGTGTGTGTGAATGAGTGTGTATGGATGTTTCCCAGTACTGGGTTGCAGCTGGAAAGGTTCATTCCACTGTGGCGACCTCTGAAATAGAGACTAAGCTGATGGAAATTGAATGAATTATTTTATGTGATTTTTATTTTGTATTTATTTTTTTTTTTTTTTATCTAATTTTTGTTGTCGGTGCTTTTAATTCAGCTGGTGTAGTCTAGTACATTTTAAACAATTTAAAATGTATATATTTTTAATTATAAATGTATAATATTATTTTACAAAAGCTTTATAAAGTCTTTAAATTAAAAAAGTATCTTTATAAAAGTGATTAATAATAAATAATATAATGAATAAACATAAATTAAATAAAATAACAATAATTAAATTGATTATTGATTTAATTATAAATTTATAAAATCATAATTCATAAATTTATAGAAACATACTTTTAATAAAATTGCATTAAAATAGGTTTTTATTGAAAATGATTAAATATAAATTAAATTGTATACTAAAATTAATTTAATTGCAAATTCATAAAATTATAATTCATAAGTTTTAAAAACAAACACTTTAAGAATTACTTTCAAATGTATTTTTGTTGAGTGATTAAATGAAATATAAATTAAATTATATATTAAAATTATTAATTAAATTATTGCAGTGGTTCCTAAACTTGTTTTCATCAAATACCACCTCAGAAAAGAATTGTCTCTCGAAGTACCACCATAATGAGCAGTATTGAAAAACAGTAGCATAGTAAGTCCAGTAAAGCAGCTACAGCTCAAAATTGTTAATTTCAAAGTTCAAAAATGTTAATGGCAGGTTACTGTTCCTAAAAAGTAAAAAGAAAAGTGCTGTACTTAAATGTAAATTACCATATGTATTACCATATAGTAGCCAATTCATGGAAATGTTGCCTGGACCTCATAAATATAGGCTATATGTCATATATTGAATATTATTATATGTCATATTCATATAATCATAAATCATTTTTGATACATTTTGAAACATATGTAGCATGTACATATGACATCTTTGATTCCTCTGCGTCCCACTAGAAGGAAGCCCGCAGACAACTAGTTTAAGAACCACACTGAAAAAAATTATTCAAAGATGATTCCTTGGATTTACTAACATTTTTAGGTTAAGGGGTTGTAAACTATTTATTTGGATTAAATTTAAACAAACAAAGTAAGTTGAACATTATTAAAATTAATTTGTTTGTTTAAATTCAACTCAAATAAATTGTTTGCAACAGTTTTGCAGACATCATTTTTTTAGTGCACTGGATTATTGATTTAATTATAAATGTAAATTATTGTTTATAAGTTTATGAAAACATGGACTTTTTGAAAATTACATTAAAAATGTCTTTTTATTGAAAGTGAATAAAGTAAATCTAAAGTAATTTCTATACAGTGGTCCCTTATTTATCGCAGGAGTTACGTTCTAAAAATAGCCCGCAATAGGTAAAATTCACAAAGTAGTCCGCTTTATTTTTCACAATTATTATTATTATAGATGTTTTAAGGCTGTAAAACCCTTCACTACACTATTTTCTCAGATAGGCATTAACATTTTCACACTTTTCTCTCTTGTTTAAACACTCGCGTAACTTCTACCTTCCTTTAGCACTTTTTATAAATGTTTTTTAGGGATTTTTCACCTTTAATGTGATCAGACAGTGAAGGACAGACAGGAAATCATTGAGAGGGGAAGGATCGGCATAGGACGTCAAGCCGGGAATCGAACTCGGGTCGCTGTGAGCACCTTGGTGCTATACGTCGGCGCACTTGACCACTAGACTATTGGCGCTGACACAGAAGTCCAACTTTTGTGATTGGTTAGCTTCTTCCTCTGCCTTTGCAGAACATTTCGTTGACATTATGGGGTTTGTTGGGGAGAAAACTTTTAAACATACCGTACAACTCTTCAGAGTCACACTGCTAGAGATCAAAGACTTATGTCAATTTGGCAAGCTGAACGCATTCTGTACTGTACAGGAGACACGGCATGGAGGAGATTGATTGACAGTAGTCTACAGCCAATCAGGATGCAGAACACAATGCGCTGTAAAATAAAAGCATGTCAAATTGCATTAAAGCATCAGTGAAACTGCGAGACCGCGAAAGGTGAAGCGCGTTATAGCGAGGGACCACTGGATTGAAATTGTCATTTATAATTGATTCATTTATGAATGTGTAAAATTAGTTTGAGAGGTTTTAAAAATGGATCTTTATTGAATGTAATTAATACACATATACAGATGAAGTCAGAATTATTAGCCCCCCTTTGAAATTTAGTTTCTTTTTTTAATATTTCCCAAATGATGTTTAACAGAGCAAGGAAATTTTCACAGTATGTCTGATAATATTTTTTCTTCTGGAGAAAGTCTTATTTGTTTTTATTTTGGCTAGAATAAAAGCAGATTTTATTATTTTAAAAACCATTTTAAGGTCAATATTATTAGCTCCCTTAAGCTATATTTTTTTTCGATAGTCTACAGAACAAACCATCGTTATACAATAACTTGCCTAATTACCCTAACCTGCCTAGTTACCCTAATTATCCTAGTTAAGCCTTTAAATGCCACTTTAAGCTGTATAGAAGTGTCTTGAAAAATATCTAGTCAAATATTATTTACTGTCATCATGACAAAGATAAAAGAAATCAGTTATTAGAGATGAGTTATTAAAACTTTTATGTTTAGAAATGTGTTGAAAAAATCTCTCGATTAAACTGAAATTGGGAAAAAAATAAACTGGGCTAATAATTCAGGAGGGCTAATAATTCTGACATCAACTATATACATTTATATAATATGCAAAAGCTGTAACGTAATACTAAAATCGTAACACTAAAATCTATATTTCTGTCATTTAATTTAGAAAAAAAATCTATAATAATAATAATAATAATAATAATAATTAGTTTTTTTCACAATGTTAGCATAACGTAAGACAAAATTATATGGCGATTATTGATACGTTTTGTTTGGTTTTCAAATAACCCTCATTTACATTTTTTGTTTAATACAATATAATGACCTTAATATTTTCCTTACAAGGTTTTGTTTCTACATAAATGCTCTATTTAATATTCCTTTCAATTGTTTGCAAATAAGTAAATCAATAAAAAGTTCATTCATTCTCCTCGGCTCAGTCTCTTTATTAATCAGGGGTCGCCACAGCGGAATGAATCGCCAACTTATCCATCATATATTTTACACAGTGGATGCCCTTCCAGCTGCAACCCAGTACTGGGAAATACCCATACACTTTTACATTCACACTCATACACTATGGCCAATTTAGTTTATTCAATTCCCCTATAGCGCATGTGTTTGGACTGTGGGGGAAACTGGAGCACCCGGAGGAAACCCACAACAACATGAGAAGAACATGCAAACTCCACACAGAAATTCCAACTGACCTAGCCGGGACTCCAACCAGCGACCTTCTTGCTGATGGGCGAGAAGATTTAACATGAAACAATTAAGTTGTCTCGAAAACAAGTCAAGAGTTGTGTTGATTCAACTCATTTCAACCATAATTTTTTGAGTGCACTTGCTAATGTTTTGCACGTTAGTCAGTTTAATTAAACGAGCTGTTATTTAATGGCAGAATTGAGACGTTATGTGACTTTCTAGTTAATTATAAGTTGGTTGTTTTTCGCGTGTGGTTTGACTCACATTTCTGCGTCTTCCTCAACAGACTGAAACCCAAACCTGCTCAGTTATTTAACCTGTAAACCTATACTCACTGCTGACTGACTGACAGTGAGTGTATTTAGTTAACCACAACGCTCACACACACACACACACACACACACATCCAACTAAGAGAATTACTAAAAGACAAACACTACAAAGCGGTCAGCTTTTAAAATACAAATTAAAATGACAATGGACTGAAAATATGAAGGAACAAAATAAATGTGTAAAATTTGAGTTGTGTTAATGTAGTAATTTAGATTTGTTTTTAATTATTATATACATTTATTTATTTTAATGGTATATTTCAATGTATTTCATGGAAAATAATGTGTCTATATATAAAATTGGAATTGTGGTATTGTATTCATTTAGATATGTTTTTAATTATTATATATTGCTTAGATATATTTAATGGTATATTTTTTACATATTTAATAAAAAGTGATAAATATTGATAAATATAAAAGTGATATTTTAATTGTGTTATGTATTAATTTAGATATGTTTTAGGAGATTATATATATATATATTATTTTTATTATTATTATTATTTTTTTTTATTTAATGGTATATTTCAACATGTTTAACAAAGTGATACATCTGTATATTTCAACATATTTAATAAAAAGTGATGAATCTGTATATGATATTTTAATTGTGTTATGTATTAATTTAGATATGTTTTAGGAGATTTTATATATATATATATATATATTATTTATTGGTATATTTCAACATATTTAACAAAGTGATACATCTGTATATCTGTATATAACATTTTAATTTATTAATTTAGATACGTTAAATTTTTTAATGATATATTTCAACATATTTAACAAAAACATTAAATATGTATATAATTTTTGTTGTGTTATTTTATTAGTTTAGATATGTTTTAAAATGGTCTATATTTTTTAGATATATTTTAATAGCATCTTTGAACATATTTAATGAAAAGAGATATATCTGTATATAAAATTTTAATTGCATTAATTTATCAATTTAGATATTTGTAATTTTTTTTATTTGTTTTAACTGTATATTTTAAGGCATTTAAAAAAATTATATATTAATAACAAATGAAATACAACAAGGTGTTTTTGGTTTTGCTTAAAATGAAATGTATTAAAATTTAACTATGTTTAAAATTATATCATAGAATTTAAACAAATCTGTATGTGTAAATGTATTAATTTAAATATGATTTATTAATTGTTTAGATTTGTTTTAATGGTATATTTTAAGGTATTTAATAAAAAATAATATTAATAATAAATGAAATACAACAAAGTGCTTTTGTTTTTTTATTTTACAAAGATATAATCCTATTTCAAAAAATGTGTCCATAAAATTATAATTGTGTAACTGTTTTAATTTTACATGTAATTTAATGGTAGTATATGGCAACATATTTAACAAAAATAATATATTATTTAAAAAATAAGACAAACCCAAAACTAATTATAATAAATTGAAATTCAAAATAGGTGGCGCAGTGGCTCAGTGGTTAGCACTGTCGCCTCACAGCAAGAAGGTCACTGGTTCGAGGCCCGGCTGGTTCAGTTGCCATTTCTGTGTGGAGTTTTCATGTTCTCCTCGTGTTGGCACGGGTTTCCTCCCGGTGCTCCGGTTTCCCCCACAGTCCAAACACTGTGTGTGTGTGTGTGTGTGTGTGATTGGGTGTTTCACAGTGATGGATTGCAGCTGAAATGAAATCCACTGCGTAAAACATAGAAATAAATTAAAGAAATATCTCTTTAACTTTAAAGAGCATTTAAAGCTCTCTGATTTGCCACTTTAAATCAAGTCAGCATGAGTTTAATTGGATTCTGACAATTTAATATGTTTGATCATAGTTAATGTTAATGTTTGATTATTGTAGTTAATGTTTCAAATAAGTTTTTTTTATTTTATTAAATTTTTATGTATTTTAATTGATTAATAAATTTTTTTTTGTTAATTAGTTTTTTTTGTGTTCTACAAATTCTTTAACCTATTAATACATATTAATAAAACATTTTTTTTTTTACAAATTGAGTCCTTTTTATCATTGTTTTATTAAAAATCTCTTTTAATCTCTTTATCATTAAAGTCCATTTAAAATGTCATTTGTATTCTGATATTTCAATATTTTAGTAACAAACTTTCAAATAAGTTTTTCCGGTTAAATTAAATTCTAACATTCAACTGCAAATATTGTCTGCATTTCTGTGAACAAGACAGAAAAAACACTGTAATAATAATAATAATAATAATAATAATAATAATAATAATAATAATTCACAAATAAAGTTTTGTGTGTGTGTGTTTGTGTCTGAGTAAAAAAAGAGAAAACATGAGTGTTTCCCCATCAAACTTATTGTTTCCACAGCAATAAAACGGTGTGCGTGCGCACACGTGTGTGTGTGTGTGTGTGTGTGTGTGTGTGTGTGTGTGTGTGTTTTGGCACAGTGTCATTAGTCTTTAAATCATGACTTGACGCTTTAACACGGACAGGATTTCCTAAATGACATCAAGAATCCACCTAGTTATGTAATTTATGACAGAGACTCATCATGAAAGCCACTGAGGGATTCTGGGACTTTTTTTGTGATTGTGTGCAAATGTAGATAAAGATGTGAAGTGACTTTTGGAGATGTGTGTGTGTGTGTGTGTGTGTGTGTGTGTGTGTGTGTGTGTGTGTGTGTGTGTGTGTGTGTGTGTGTGTGTGTGTGTGTGTGTGTGTGTGTTTGGCTTTATACGTGCAGCATTATTTGTGGCTTTTCTGAGTTGTTGTCATAGAAACCTCAGGTGATTCTGCACTTTCCTGCATGAGACTGTGGTTTAACCCAGACTCAAACTCTAAAAAATAAAAATGTTAATAAAGATAAAATAAAAATATAAAATAAAATAAAAACTGTAAGAAAATAAAATAATAACTTAAAATAAAATTAAAATTAAATTAAATAAAAACTTAAAATAAAATAAAAACTTAAAAAAGAAAATGAATGAATGAAAAAATACAAATTAAAAAATAAAATAAAATAAAAACTTGAATAAAATAAAACAAAATAATAACTTAAACAAAATAAAATAAAATTTAAATAAAAATAAAATAAATTCTTAAAATAAAATAAAACTTATTTTAAATAAAAATAAAATAAAAACTAAAATAAAATAAAAACAAATAAAATAAAATACAAATTTAAATAAAATAAAAACTTAACATAAAAAATTTAATAAAAATTAAATAAAAGCTTAAATAAAATAAAAACTTAAAATCAAATACTAATTTAAATAAAAATTAAATGAAAACTTAAAATAAAATAAAATAAAAACTTAAATAAATAAAAAATTTTAAAAAATTCAAATATAAATAAAAATAAAAACTTAAAATAAAATAAAAATTGAAATAAAAATAATATAAAAACTTAAAATAAAAATCTAAATAAAATAAAAAAAAACTTAAAATAAAAACTTAAATAAAATAAAATAAAAACTTAAATAAAATAAAATAAAAACTTAAATAAAATAAAATAAAAACTTAAATAAAATAAAATAAAAACTTAAATAAAATAAAATAAAAATTTAAATAAAATAAAATAAAAACTTAAATAAAATAAAATAAAAATTTAAATAAAAATAAAATAAAAACTTAAACTAAAAGCTTCAAATAAAACTTTTAATAAAAAATAAAACTAAAACTTAAAAAAAATAAAATACAAATTTAAAAAAAAATGAAATAAAAACTTAAATAAAATAAGATAAAAACTTAAATGCATAGCAACACCCTGGCAACCAAAACCAATCACTGAAAACTGTGCCGCCCATTTTTTTAAAAGTGCTGTTACTTTACTGAATAATCAACTAGCAACTAAATTAAACATCATAACAGCAGTGTAGCAACACCCTGGCAACCAAAGCCAAGCACTGAAAAGGGTGCTGCACACTTTATATTTTTATTTATTTATTTATTTTGCTTAAAGCATTATAAAATTTAAACTTTGATCTAAAGCAAATACACTTATTAAAATCAGACAGAAACAGAAAAGTAAAAGTCAGACGAAAGAAACTCGAAAAGATATGAAACAAGTGGAAGATGATCACAAAACAATCTTGGGTGAACCACTCCTTTAACAAGCTTAACAAATCTCTATTCAAAGCCTAATCAATTATTTATACAATTATTGATAGAAATTAATTCACCAGTTTTACTTCAGTAACCTGACTGTGGTGCTCAGTTCCATCAGTTGTTGTGTGTGTGTGCGTGTGATCGACTGTGTTACGTAAACTCCTCAGTTTTACATTCTCTGTGTTTTCCAAGGCTTCAGATTAGCCATTCGGGACGCTGTGCACAGATGTATGCTGGGAGTGGGGGATCTGGCGCTCCAGGGTGTGGGCTTGTGGGAAAAAATTTGTCATCTCTGCCCACTTACAGACAAACCCACCAACTAGGGTGGGAAACATTTGTCCAAGGACACACACACACACACACACACACACACACACACACACACACACACACACACACACACACACACACACACACACATATAGAGCCCAAAATATGCACCAAGGTCATCAGCAGAGCCCTCCACACACCAGCTTCTGTTTTTACTGGAAGTGTTGTGTCTTTTGCTCGGTTTCATCTGCGTTATCTGGTATCTTCTGCACAGACACACACACACACATATTAGAGGCGCAGTGAGTGGATTTTGGAAATGTGTGAAGTTTCTTCCAATGAAACAGGAGGCATGACTCTCAAATGAATGATTTACAGAAGTCAGAATTATTAACTCTCCTGTATATTTTCCCCAAATTTCTGTTCAGTGGAGAGAAGTTATTTTCAACACATTTCTAAACATAATAGTTTCAATAACTCCTCTCTAATAACTGATTTACTTTATCTTTGACATGATGACAGTAAATAATATTAGACTAGATATTCTTCAAGATACTAGTATTCAGCTTAAAGTGACATTTAAAGGCTTAACTAGGTTAATTAGGGTAATTAGGCAAGTTATTGCATGCGGTGGTGTTTTCTGTAGACAATCCAAAAGAAATATTGCTTAAGGGGGCTAATAATATTGACCTTAAAATTAAAACTGCTTTTATTCTAGCCAAAATAAATAAGACTTTCTCCAGAAGAATAAATATTATAGGAAATACTGTGAAAATTTCCTTGCTGTGTTAAACATCATTTGGGAAATATTTGAGAAAGAAAACAAAAATCACAGGCGGGCGAATAACTTTGCATTGTAGGAAAATTAAACACACAGTTCAATGCAAAATAAACACTTGACCATGCAAAAATGAAATTAAACAATAATTAAATCCGACGACATTTTAAGTTCTGCAATCAAAACTAATAAACTACTAAAACTAATAAACCACAAAACAAAAACCAGACCCCTAATATTAACCACTTTGAAAGAGGGGGTCATTCATAAACAAATAAAACAAATACATAAACGTAAATAAATAAAAAACAAAACATTCAAAACAAATGATTAAAATGCTCTGCATGTATTGTTCACATAATGTCCGTCAATCATGAGAAATGAACCTAGCTGTTATTCGTCATCTGCTTGCATGCACTCGAGGATATAGAAAGTTTGGAGCTACCTACTGTTCTCTTGTGGCTCTTTTCCACTGAGTGGAATGGTATGGTACAGTTCGGTACACTTATATAGCCATTTCCACTGTCAAAGGGTACCAAAAAGCAAACCGTACTGTACCACTTTTTGGGTACCCTTTCGAAAGGATACCTAGCACAACAAAAGGCGGAGCAAGACGTGCAGCTGAACTCTGTTTATAGAGATATGTCACTAACTCATGCACAAATATGGTGCTGTAAGAAGGTCTCTGACTCGAGTCTTGCCTGGGCCAGTTGGCATTTCTGTGTTGAGTTTGCATGCTCTCCTCGTGCTGGCATGGGTTTCCTCCAGGTGCGCCGGTTTCCCCCACAGTCCAAACACATGCGCTATAGGTGAACTGAATAAACTAAATTGGCCATAGTGTATGAGTGTGTGTGTGAGAATGTGAGAGTGTATGGGTGTTTCCCAGTACTGGGTTTCAGCTGGAAGGGCATCCACTGTGTAAAACATATGCTAGAATAGTTGGTGGTTCATTCCACTGTGGCGACCCCTTATAAATATAGGGACTGAAAGAAAATGAATGAATGAATGTTCTTATATTACTAGAAAAATGCCTCATCCTAACTATAGTTTTATTGTCAAATAATAGTTTGCGCACATTATTAAAAGCATTATAGATTATGAATCATGAATATCAATTACACCCATTCTTTAATTACTTCTTTAATTGACAGGGGTCATTGGTTATGCTTGCATCTCTTCCAATGCATTAAGGTGTTCTAATATCTGTCCTCATGTTTTATCATTCATTCATTTTCCTACGGCGTAGTCCCTTTATCAGGGATCGCCACAGTGGAATGAATCACCAACTATTCCAGCATATGTTTTACACAGTGGATGCCCTTCCAGCTGCAACCCAGTTCTGGGAAACACCCATACACACACTCATACACTACAGTCAATTAGATTTATTCAATTCACCCATAGCGCATGTGTTTGGACTGTGGGGGAAACCAGCGACCTTCTTTGAGGTGACCGTGCTAACCACTGTGTCGCCCCCATGTTTTTATCTAATATCTAAAATGTATCATTATTATTATTATTATTAATATTATTATTATTATAATTGTTGTTGTTATTATTAATTATTATTATTATTATTATTATTATTATTGTTATTATTATCATTAATTATTATTATTATTATTATTATTATTATCATTAATTATTATTATTATTATTATTATTATTATTATTATTATTAATAATAATAATAATAATAATAATAATAATAATAATTATTATTATTATTATTGATAATATTACTAATTAATAACAACAACAACAATAATAATACTAATAATAATAAATAATTAATAACAATAATATTATTAATAATAATAATAATAATAATAATAATAATAATTAATAATATAATAATAATAATAATTAATAATAACAACAATAATAATAATAATAAATAATTAATAACAATAATAATAATAATAATAATAATAACAATAATAATAATAATAATTAATAATAATAATAATAATAATAATAATAATAATAATAATAATAATAATAATAATAATAATTAATAATTATACTAATAATAATAATAATAATAATAATAATAATAATAATAATTATTATTATTATTATTATTATTATTATTATTAATTTATCACTATCTCAGCTTCTCCAAAGCAAGCATGTTTACGAGATCTCCACCCCACATCTTCATTTTTAACTTAGTTCAATCACATCACACAAAATATAAATAGGACATGCTTCAGATTTCAGTTCAGCTTTCCTGTGCATTCAATGCGTGTGTGTTTCATTAGTTCATGCATTGCTTGGCAACTGAACCTGAAGCGTTGCTATGAAATGTTTTAAAATCAGAATCAATTAACATTCCTCAATTATTCTCATTGGTATGCATTCTGAAAGTCAGTATTTAAAGGGAAAAACGTGAATATTAGCATCGCGACATGTTTAACCACGCTCAAACTGACCGCTGTGTCCTCTAATATGTCATTAATCAGCCTAATCATGCATGTAAATGTGTTTGCACGTGTGTGTGAGACAGATGGAGTGTGTGAGGGTGTGTGTTTTTGTGTTTTTTGAGATGCTCCTTCTGAGAGGACATTTTTGTGGAGGATTGTGAGGGGGAGGCTGGCCTGTGTGTGCGTGCGTGTGTGTGTGTGTGTGTGTGTGTGTGTGTGTGAGTGATTATGACTAGCCCCTGTCTGCCCTCAGGCCCTCTGGCTCTACCTAATTAAAACCAACCAGGCTGCAGGGCACAGGAGACAGATGTCTGTCAAAGCGCGCGCACACACACACACACGCTCACACACACACGAGATGCAAGCTTTCATAGTGATCAGTCACACACTGTATGTGCATATGTCGCTTCATGCAAAAAATGCAAGTGCATATCACACATGCTCACACACACATGCGTACTGACAAACACACACATACACACACTTTCTCTCTCGCTCTCTCTCGCTCACACACACAGAGAGTTCATAGAAATCTATATTGAAAATGGCAGTGGATGTTTAGCAGGCTGTCTGGCTCATACAGCCATGTTAAATTTAGATGGACCTAAAAAAACCCCTGAAATGTACGTGATTTTGGAGCAGACTTGGGGGAAAAGTTAAAATATAAAATATTTAAATGTTTTCTTGTGAAGCGTCTTGGATTGGCAATAAATAGGAGCAAACAGAGTGTTCAGATTTAGAAATAGCAGTTGATTTATTAATTGACTTCCCACTGATGTGTTACAAAATATTATTATTAAATGTCAATTAAAATGTCTATTTATTTGTTATAAATGTATATGTAGTGGGGGGGAAATATTCAGCAAGAACCAGATTTTGGTAAAAACCCAAACAATACAAATATAAATATAAAACTAAACAAAAAAATCTGATAAATGCTTTGGTACTGCAACTTAAAGACGTCTCTCATGTGGAGAATGAAGTCCCATGCGTTGCTCAGGTGAGAGTTTCTCACAGACTTCAACAGAGTGTCAAAATCTTGATGGTTCTGTGAGTCTCGTCTATCAAATCTGAGCTTTAATTTGTATTCTCAATTGGATTGGGGTCAGGTGATTGGCTGGGCCATTCTACAGCCTGATTTTTTTTTTTTTCCTCTGAAAGCATTTGAGAGACTCCTTGGCTGTGTTTTGGATCATTGTCCTGCTGAAATGTCCACCCTGGTTTCATCTTCATCCTCCTGCTAATGTAGATGTTGGACTGAAGCAGCTGATATTCATTTACACTGAGAAAGGGCAGAGGGTTGCTAAAGAACTACTGAGAGACACCAGCTGCCAAACTACACCTCCCTGTCTTCATGTGTTCTATACTTTCTCACTGCGTCAGTTCGTTTTATTACACATAACTTCATTTGTAAACTAATTAGATTAGTTTTCTTTGCATATATAGATTTCTTTGGTTGTTAGCAACATCTGGTGAAATTAAGTCAACAGCACCTTTAGAAATATGTTTTCTTAGAAAAATAGGGATCATTTATTTATTATTTATTAATTATTATCTATAATTATTTATCAAATAATAGTAGTATTAATAATAATAATAATAATAATAATAATAATAATAATAATAATAATAATAATAATAATAATAACAATAATAATAATGATAATAATAATTACTATTATTATTCATTTGTTCATTCATTTTCTTTTTGGCTTAATCAGGGTTCGCCACAGCGGAATGAACTGCCAACTTATCCAGCATATGTTTTACACAGCGGATACCCTTCCAGCTGCAACCCATCACTGGGAAACACCCATACACTCTTACATCCACAGATATACACTACGGACAATTGAGTTCATTAATTTCCCTTATAGTCCATGTGTTTGGACTGTGGGGGAAACTGGAGCACCTGGAAGAAACCCACACAAATACGGGAGAACATGCAAACTCCACACAGAAATGCCAACTGACCCAGCTGGGACTCGAACCAGCGACCTTCTTGCCACCGTGGCGCCTATTATTATTATTATTATTATTATTATTATTATTATTATTATATCTATAATTAAATGACTGGTACTAATAGGCCCAAAATGTGTCAAGAAAATATCCCCCACACCATTACACCACCAGCCTGAACCGCTGATACAAAGCAGGATGGATCCATGCTTTCATGTTGTTGATGCCAAATTGTGAGCCGACCATCCGAATGTGGCAGCAGAAATGGAGACTCATCAGACCAGGCAACGTTTCTCCAATCTTCTATTGTCCAGTTTTGGTGAGCCTGTGTGAATTGTAGCCTCAGTTTCCTGTTCTTAGCTGACAGGAGTGGCACCCGGTGTGGTCTTCTGCTGCTGTAGCCCATCTGCCTCAAGGTTGGACGTGTTGTGTGTTCAGAGATGCTCTTCTGCAGACCTCGGTTGTAACGAGTGCTTATTTGAGTTACTGTTGCCTTTCTATCAGCTGGAACCAGTCTGGCCATTCTCCTCTGACCTCTGGCATCAACAAGGCATTTGCGCCCACAGAACTGCCGCTCACTGGATATTTCCTCTTTTAAAGACCATTCTCTGTAAACCCTAGAGATGGTTGTGCGTGAAAATCCCAGTAGATCAGCAGTTTCTGAAATACTCAGAGCAGCCCGTCAACCAACAACCATGCCACATTCAAAGTCACTTAAATCCCCTTTCTTCTCCATTCTGATGCTCAGTTTGAACTGCTGCAGATCGTCTTGACCATGTCTACATGCCTAAATGCGTTGAATTGCTACCATGTGATTGGCTGATTAGACATGTCCAATAACTTGGACAGGTGTACCTAATAAAGTGGCCGGTAAGTGTATATGTTTGTGTGTGTGTGTTATGCATATGTGTGTTTGTGTACATGTCCAGCTCTCTTTGTTCAGTTTGGTTGGAGTTATTGATCATCAGATTGAGGGCCAGACATGTAAAGTGAGCAGATTCTGGCCCCTCCACACCTTCTGGCAGCTCTTTAAAGGCCCGCTGGAGGGCTCAGATTTGGGTTTAGTGTCAAAGTCATAATCAGATTAAGGTTAAGTTTTGGTTTATGGTGAGACACTCTGTAGTGATGGTCAAGGTTATGGATAAGGGGCTAAAGATTACAGAGTACACTTTAGATTACACTATCGTCACTAAACCAGCCGTGCAGATTGGTGTGTGTGCGTGTGTGTGTGTGTGTGTGTGTGTGTGTGTGTGTGTGTGTGTGTGGGGTTGGGTGGGTGGATCAATGTGTCCTTATTTTAAACAGAGTGAGTGAGTGAGTGAATGATGGCCCACACACTCATTTCTCTGGCTCTGTCTCTCCCCTCCTCTGTGCCTCTCTTCTGTTCTCAGAGCAGTGGGTGGACCCACTTTCAAAACCCAAACCTTACAGCAGCATTACAAAACGACCCGCTTTCCCTCTCAGTGTGTGTGTGTGTGTGTGTGTGTGTGTGAGAGTGACAAGATCAGTTTCTAAACTTGTGTTGTGACGTCCCCCTAAATGCTTTGTGTGTGTGTGATCAGTCCCTAAACTTGTGTTGTGGTGTTGCTCTGAATACTGTGTTTGTGTGTGTGTGTGTGTGTGTGTGTGTGTGTGTGTGTGTGTGTGTGTCTGTCTCTGTGTTTGTGTGTGTGAGTGAGTGTGGCAGTGATCAGTCCCTAAACTTGTGTTGTAGTGTCACCCTGAATACGGTGTGTGTGTGTGTGTGTGTGTGTGTGTGTGTGTTTGACAGAGAGTATGTATGTTTGTGAATGTATGAGTGTGTGTGTGTGTGTGTGTGTGTGTGTGTGTGTGTGTGTGTGTGTGTGTGTGTGTGAAAGAGTGTTTGCGTTGTGTGTGTGTGTGTGTGTGTGTTTGTATGAATGAGAGAAGTTGTGTGAGCGCGTGTGTGTGAAAAAGTAGTGTGTGTATGTGAAAGTGCTTGCGTGCATGTGTGTGCACATCAGCGGTGTGATTCTCTGAGCTGCCGATTTTCTCACACAGGAAACACCTACAGGAGTTTAGACATTCCCCGATCAGCTGCTCTCACTTTTCAAAAAGACCAGAGGAAAACACAAAACACACACACACACACACACACACACACACACACACACACACACACACACACACACACACACACACAAAAACAGCTAAAATAAAATAAAGTGCATGACAGAAAAACAGCTCAGTAAACAGTTTAGTTTTGTCTTGAAACAGATCATGTAGTTAAGTATTGTTTAGCGAAATAGTAAACACATTTTTGAATAAATCTGTATTGTAGTCGTAATATAGTAATATATTGTGCAGTGTTTCCTCTAGGATTGTTTCCAGCTGTGGCGGCAGACTCTGTTGGGCCTTTAACACAGATCTACCAACTACCTGTGGCGTTATTTCATTGACGAATGTCGTGAGTGCAGTATTACAAGCCTAGATCGCATTCATGTAATACGAGCATGTCAATCTCTGTGCTTGAGCGCCGATTTCCTCTGTAACTTCTTGCGTGCCCTCAAATATATGCTGCTCAAGTGCAGATCTTCTTGCGCGCCCTCAAATTAACGCTACTGAAGTGCGATTCAGTGCATTTGTGTGACGAGTCTCCAACATTTATTAGATTTGCTAGGAATATTTATGAATGTCTCCAATAGACCTACAGAGTGGTATTAATGTGTCCTGAAGAAAACGGCCATAAACTCCAGCAAGATAAAGTCATTGTACGCAGAGCCACAGACCTTTATCTATAAAGTATAATTATGGAAACTGTTCATCTTAACTGAAAGCTATGTTGGGTTGGCTGGCCTCCTGCATCACGCACCTGTCAGTCAGTACGTCACCTTAAAGGGTTAAACAAATAACACACAGCACTACTACAATTACAGAAAGGTTTATACTGTTATAATTCACATACCTTTTAATATGTTTTGGTGCGATTATAACCCGCTATTAAAAAACAGGACTGAATGTTTTGAATGAGAAGCTGTAATGTAGCCGTGGCAGGATGAATTTTGGTGTGGCGCCCCACCACAGGGTAAAGTCTAGATCGGATATGCGATATGCACATTAATATAGCAGCATTTTTTTATGACACTGTATAACAATAATTAATATTTTTGCAGTACTGTGACGGTTGGGTTTAGGGTTGAGGTGGGAGTAGCTGTTAAAAAATATATATTTTTTGTGTAATTTAATAGGTAACATAAATAATACTCTGTACAACTACTGTTTTTCCGTTACTGTGACGGTTGAGTTTAGGGTTGGGGTGGGGTAGATGTTAATAAAATACAATAAATAGAAAATGTAATAAATAATAGACATAATTCTCATTAACTTCCGGCCGCAAATGTGCCTGATCTAGCAACAACCGCACTGCTCCTCGCCACTTATCGCCATCGGCTCTCATTGAAAATTAATTATTTCCGGCTACTTTTTGACGCTCTTTTTGACGCTCTTTTAGTACTGCTAAAGATTACCTTTTAGTATATAAAGTACAAAATTAGGAAAATAGAGCACTTTAATTACATTATCTAAGTACACATTAACACACTTATTATTTAAATGAAATGTTTATTTTAGTGCACTTTCTTCACCTGAGCAGTCAAGCTTGGTTATAGTGCATTTGGCAGGAGTGTAGCAGACATTTTAAAAGTGAGGGGGTGGGCAGCTGTATGGGATCATACGTTCATATAATTATTAATCACCTGTTTCTAAATGGTCTGTCTCTAAAATGCTTATTTATTTTATTTTATTTATTTATTTATGTTTTTTTTTAACCATTTTTATGATTTGTTTTTATTTCTCTTATTCTTGTTTCTTTTATTCCTGTTTATGTAAAGCACTTTGAATTGCCACTGTGTATGAAATGTGCTATATAAATAAACTTGCCTTGCCTTGCCTAAAAGTGAGGGGGACGTAACCCCCCCCCCCCCTCGTCCCCCCGGTTGCTACACCCCTGCCATTTGGTAATATAGTCTAACAAAATGGGGTTATAGCATAGTTAGTTATTAATTAGTAGATATAGTATAACTGAATAGTCTTGATTAATGTTATATTAAAAGTAGCTATTGTGATAAACTAGATAGTAATGATATTGAAATGTAGTTATAGTCATTGATTTATCATAGTTGAGGATAGAACAGATTACTATAATAATCAGCTTTCATTTTAATAAAGGATAGTTATAAAAAGTTCCAGTGATTAAAAGAGTAACGTGAAGTTGTATTGTTGTGAAGTGTAGTTGTACAGTAGAGCGGCTGTATAATGAGCTGTACAGTAATGCCATTGTTTAAGAACAGAACGTTTTTCTCCTTTCTGAGCACTTTGACCCAAATGTGTGGTTAATTTCCTGTTTTGCGATGAGTGATTAGTCATGTGACCATGTGATGTGTAGGAGCATCTCAAGGCGAGCACTTGTTGAAGGCTTACTGCGATATCATTCAATCCCAGCAATCGCAGAGTTTATAAATAGAGGCTCGCCGTGCGTGACCATAGTGATGGATTTCAGAACACACACCACCACATTACGTGCTTAATACCTATAACTTCTGAACACATACACACTTGATACCTACTGATACTCAAATTAGCTATAACATCAGGCAATTGGATATGAGTCTAGAATTGAGTGTACATTTTGTGTCTCTGAGGTGTTAAACATTTGTATTATTATTTTTTAACAATCTTAAGTTATCTCCATCTCTAAAAATATTGGTTGTATGTGTATTTAGGGAGATTTTGTCTTGAAAATCCACCTCTTGAATAATACATTCAGCTTAAACTATCATGTAATAATTTAATCTGAATTAAAATACTTTAATAAGTAAACACAGAAATGAGATGTTAATTATACGTTTCAATTGTGTGAAACATCTATTTTCTGTATTATCTGTAATTTATGTTATACAAAATAAATACATTTTAAGTCTGTCTCTAAGTTGTGGTCAACTCTGTTACATCGGTTATTAAAAAGTCAGAACAATCTGAAAAGCACTGATAGATAAACCAGAGTGATGTCACTTTCTTACACTTTCAATTTGTACAAAATGTTTAGAAAAATACTTGCTAAATTATTTGTCAACTCTGTTGCTGTGAAATTTCAATGAGTTTCTGATTATAAGACATGCCATATGGTGTCTGGTTTGAGGTTAGCATCTTGAGCTAAAGCAGAAGAAGTTGGAAAATGTCAATTCCGTTATCAACAACTTGTTATCATCAACTCTGTTACTGTCAACTCTGTTACTGTCTACTCTGTTATTGTCAACTCTGTTACTGTCAACTCTGTTACTGTCAACTCTGTTACTGTCAACTCTGTTACTGTCAACTCTGTTACTGTCAACTCTGTTACCGTCAACACTGTTACTGTCAACTCTTTTATCGTCAACTCTGTTTTCATCAACTTTCTGTTGTCTTCAACTCCGTCATCGTCAACTCTGTAATCATCAACTCTATTATTGTCAACTCTATTATCGTCATCACTGTTATTGTCAACTATTATTGTCAACTTTATCAACTCTTTTATTGTCAAACCTCTGTTACTGTCAACTCTGTTACTGTCAACTCTATTATTGTCAACTTTTTCCATCAACTCTGTTTCTGTCAACTCTATTAGTCAACTCTATTATCGTCAACTCTATCATCAACTTTCTGTTATCTTCAACTCCGTCATCGTCAACTCTGTAATCATCAACTCTACTATCATCAGCTGTTATGGTCAACGCTGTTACTGTCAACTCTGTTATCATCATCTTTTTATTATCGTCAACTCTGTCATCATCAACTCTATTATCGTCAACTCTATTATCGTCATCACTGTTACTGTCAACTATTATTATCAACTTTATCAACTCTTTTATTGTCAAATCTCTGTTACTGTCAACTCTGTTACTGTCAACTCTATTATTGTCAACTTTTTTCCATCAGTTTTGTTTCTGTCAACTCTGTTACTGTCAACTCTATGATCGTCAACTCTGTTATCAACTTTCTGTTATCTTCAGCTCTGTTTTCGTCAACTCCATTATCATCAACTCTGTTACTGTCAACTCTATTATCGTTAACTCTATTATCATCAATTTTTTGTTATCTTCAACTCTGTTATCATCAACTCTATTATCGTCATCACTGTTGCTGTCAACTATTATTGTCAACTTTATCAACTCTAACAGAGATTTGACTATAACACTGTCAACTGTTACTGCCAGCTCTATTATTGTCAACTTTTTCATCAACTGTTACTGTCAACTCTATTACCATCAACTCTGTTACTGTCAACTCTATTACCATCAACTTTCTGTTATCTTCAGCTCTGTTATCGTCAACTCTATTATCGTCATCACTGTTGCTGTCAACTATTATTGTCAACTTTATCAACTCTGTTATAGTCAAATCTTTGTTACTGTCAACTGTTACTGTCAACTTTTTCATCAACTGTTACTGTCAACTCTATTACCATCAACTCTGTTATCATCAACTTTCTGTTATCTTCAGCTCTGTTATCTTCAACTCTTATCGTCATCGCTGTTACTGTCAACTATTATTGTCAATTTTATCAACTCTATTATTGTCAAATCTCTGTTATCATCAACTCTGTTTCTATCAATTCTATTTTCATCAACTCTGTTACTGTCAACTCTATTATTCGTCAACTCTGTTAACAGCAACTTTGTTATCTTCAACTCTGTTATTGTCAGCTCTGCCATTGTCATCACTGTTGCTGTCAACTCTGTTATGGTCAAATCTCTGTTACAGTCAACTCTATTACTGCCAGCTCTATTATTGTCAACTTTATCAACTCTGTTATTGTCAAATCTCTGTTATCGTCAACTCTGTTATTGTCAAATCTCTGTTATCGTCAACTCTGTTACTGTCAACTCTGTTACTGTCAACTCTATTACCGTCTACTCTGTTACTATCAACTTTATTTTTGTCTACTCTGTTAGTAAACTCTGTTATCGTCTGCTCTATTACTGTCTATACTGTTACTGTCAACTCTATTATCATCTATTCTGTTCCTGTCAACTGTAACAGTAGACGATAATACTGTCAACTGTTAACGTCAGCTCTCGTAACCTCAACTTTATCATCAACTCTTTTAACGTCAACTTTGTTATCTTCAACTCTATTATTGTCAAGTATGTTATTGTCAATTCTGTTATCAAATCTTTGTTATTGTCAAATCTCTGTTAACGTCAACTCTGTTATAGTCAGCTCTCTGCTATCATGCTATCATCAACTCCGTTATCACCAACCCTGTTAATGCCAACTCTTAACATCAACTCTGTTATCGTCAAATCAGTTACCGTCAACTCTGTTACTCTCAGCTCTATTATCATCTACTCAATTCCTGTCAACTCTATTATTGTCTACTGTTACTGTCAACTGTGTTAACGTCAACTTTCTGTTAAAGTCAGCCTTCTGTTTATCTTAAACTCTGTTACCGTCAACTCTGTTAAAGTCAGCTCTCTGCTATCATGCTATCATCAACTCTGTTATCCTCAACTCTGTTATCGTCAAATCTCTGTTATCGTTTCTGTTACTGTCAATCCTGTTATCATCAAATCTCTATTATCGTCAAATCTCTGTTATTGACAAATCTTTATCGTCAACTCTGTTATCGTCAAATCTCTGTTATCGTTTCTGTTACTGTCAACTCTCTTATTGTGATCTCAGTTATTGGCAAATCTGTTATGGTTTAAAAAGTTTAACAAGTTAAACAACCATTAGTAACAGAATCAAATGCTCCCTCTCACATTTAAGCCATTTGCACAGTTTAACACCAATAACTATTTCAGTTTACTGTAAACTTTACATTTGCTGTATGTCATTCCAATTCAAGGAAAATGGAAATGGCTTCAAATGTACCCACAGTTCTGAACTGAGTCAAATATCCACCATTCAACTAAACGTAAAAGACTCTATCGTGACTTCTGAAACCAACGCCAGCTTTAGACTTTCTCTAAGGTAAAATCAGGACGCAACGGTTTGTACCCAATTCACCACACATGCCTTTTGAAGATGAAGAGAGAGGAAAGAAAATGACATCCAAAAGGGCTTGATTTTAACTCTCTGTTTGAGTGTGTTTTTCGGGGCGGCTGCGTCATCAGAAACAGAAGTGTTGTTGTTGTGTGTGCGTGCGGATGTGAATCCCCTAACTTTCTCTTCCGCTCATGAACTGGACAAACTCACTTTATTAAGGTAGAAACACAAACACTAACACACATTTATAGGATAATCCTTTTATTTATTTAGTTATATTTGTCAATCGACTGTTAAATGAAATTAAATCTAAAGTAATAAGCGATAAGCTGGCCATCATCAGAAATAAACCCTGATGTTGAGGGGGAGTATTGTGTGATAATGAAACTTGAGAGATGGATCAACTGCTGCTTTATGATCTGACTTGAGTATGCTTTTGCTATAATGAAACTAATAGCATATATTTGGATCTTCGATTGCCCGAAACAATGATAAATAATACTGTCAAAAATCAAGCATTTTAGATGACTGTGTAATAAAAAATATATGTCTTATGTATGAAACATATTCATGAAGTTTTTTAGGCCTTTTATTCATTGATGGAAATAGCTTTAAAACTTGGCAAATCATGTCATCAGTTATCACTTATTTATTCCTTCTTATTTATTACACCAAATAACATATACAGCTTTGGAAAAATTAAGAAAGCACTTGAAAAATCTAAATTTCTCTACATTTATGATTATAGTTATGCTTTTGTTTTATTGTGTACTTAGATTTAAGAGGAATTTTTTTTATGCATAAAAAAGCTTTATGTTTATTTTTAGACAATGCAATGCAAATGTTTAAACTTCGGGAAGTGTTGAGATCATTATTTGGAAAACCCCCCATTTTTAGTCGCTGCAAATGGAAACATATTTGTTTTAGAAATGTTTTTTTTTTCTGAAAAAACAAAGCACAAAGGATTTTTATTAGAAATTTGGAGTTAAAGTTATCAGACCTTCATAGTATAAAGCAAATACTAACATTATTCAAATCCATACATCATGATTACAATAGGTCTAAAAAAAAACAAATATTTAATTTAATTTCTTCAGGTCAGAATAATTTTATGGTATTTGTAAAAGAAGTGTATTCTCCTCATCAAGGCTGTATTTATTTAATCAAAATACACTAAAACAGTAACATTTTTATGCATTTCAGATATTTATATATATGTTTTTCTAAACTTTTGTACAATTTAATATTTTTTTTTCAAATTGAATTTAATCCTACAAATAAATGCTGAATTATATGATAATAAATGAATTTACTCAAGTTTTCCACATCACATGATTCTTCAGAAATCATTCTTATCTGAGCTAATTTGATGATTAAGACACTTTTTATGATTATTATCAGTCTGCTTTACACAATCTAAAACAAAACTGCTGGGTTGTTCTAACATAACACTGGGTCAAATATGGACAAACCCACCATTTGGGTTAAGTGTTAAATTTAAATGTATTTTTTGGTGTCTGTTGTTTAATACATTTTATTTTTTAAGCTTTCTTTATCAAAAGAAAAGCATTTATTTGAAGCGCAATATGTTTTGTTACATTTATAAATGTTTTTACAGTCACATCTGATCAATATGTGATGTTGATCAATGTTCAATAAAAGAATAAAGAGTAGTGCATTTTGGCACTTTTCATACCTTTTAACTCTTACACTGTTATGTGTAGCTAAGTTCATATTCACTGAATCATTTTGAATTGTATGTGTGTGTACCTTGTATTCATTTTGGTGTCACCAAATGTCCCCACAAGTATAGCAATACCAGTAATTTTTTTCTTTTTCGGGTCTCCATGTGGAAAATGCCTCTTAAATCACACAGAATTGAGTATTTTGAAAATATGCAGATATAATGCATGTTGTTTACAGTGAGAGGATAGAATAAATATCATATACAGCTATGGAACAAAAAAATTGAGACCCCTTGAATATTATCAATTTCTCTAGATTTTTTTGATTCATAATTGTTTGTTTGTGCGAGGTATACTTGTTGTTTTATTCTGTGAACTACATATTTAAAAGAAAGGTTGTTCTTTTAGTGCATTATTTTGCATTAATCATGTTTATTTTTATCTTTTTTTTTTTTTTTACTTCAGAAGAGATCAGTGTTTGGAATTTTCAATCACAACAAATGCTAATCTGACTAAATAAATAAAAAATCACAAATGTTCAATCAGATCTTTCTAGTATAACCCAAGTACTAGCATTTTACTCCGACTCATCATACCTAAAAAATCCAGTACATCTAAAAAATATAGATTATCTGTACAGTATAAAGATCATTATGTCTAAGGAAAGTCCCCATTAAGATAGCTGTACAAGTGCGTGTGTGTAGCGGGAATGTCCTTCTCATTCTGTGTGTGTGTGTGTGTGTGTGCACTAGTTTCAGGTGGTTTACAAGGACAGAAATTTGTAAAATGGCCTCGGTTTTACCATAGTATTACATCATTGAGGTGTTTATAAGAACAATGCTTATTTTCTCATAATTCAAAATGCTTAAAAATCACACTTAATGGTGTATTTTGACATTCAAAATGTGCCACAGCTGTCCTATGAGGGTTGAGTTTAGGGGTAAGGCCGTATAATAAGCAGTATTTACTCTGTAAGACACATTACAGCTATAAAGAGATCTCATAAACCATTAATACCAATTGAAATCAGAATTATTAGCCCTATTGAATTATTAGCCCCCCTGTATATTTTTCCCCAATTTGTGTTTAATGTAAAGAATGTAAAGATTTTTTTTATATACACACTTATAAACACAATAGTTTTAATAACTCCTTTCTAATAACTGATTTCTTTTATGTTTGACATGATGACATTAAATAATATTTGACTAGATATTTTTCAAGATACTAGTATTCAGCTTAAAGTGACATTTTAAAGGGCACCTATGATGAAAATCATCTTTTGGGAGCCGTTTGGACAGAACTGTGTGTAACAGTGTGTCCACAGTCATATTGGAGTCATATAACACAATAAGTATCTTTTTTTTTTTTTTTTTTTTTTTTAAATTTCTTTATTTCCTCATGTTAAAATAGGATCCAAATCCCTCCTATTTTGAGGCCCACCGCAATATGACGTAGGAGTGCAGTTTTCTTGTCCACCCAAATAATTGACAGCCCCGTATTAACATGTCTCCATTGTAACTCGTATAATCATATCAACAAGACAGGACGTGCGCAAAGCAACCGGGATTAAAAGATCTGTTGAGCTCTCTGTGATCATCAATCATCATCAAATGTGATCGAGAATAAGTTTTACAGGTTTAAAACATGTTTAAAACAGTGCATGTTAATGAATTACAGCGATTTCACCATTTTCATCAGCACAGCCGCATGTCAGTTCAATTATAAAAGAAGACGCTTCAATCCCAGATTGTGGACGTTAAATCAGGTTTATTTTGTACGTTAACATAACAGATATCCATACAACAGTGTAGATTAACCTGTATCCTGTCACATTTGCCGTACAAAAACAGTGCAAAGTTAAATGTGCATTCTGTGTGTGTGCATCTGTGTGTGTGTGCATGAACTTTGTAATGACATTGTGTGGGACTCATCGTTGCAGAAAGGCTTGAATTAACTCAACAACAGATACATCAGATAATCATTGGGAAAGTTTTTACTGTAGTATTTCTCACAAACGTTACATGAGATCTGCTATCTTCACGTCTGTCACTGTGCTGTTTATCTGACGCAGCCAAAGATTGAGGCACACTCTGACAGGCACGTGGGAACAGTGGGCGGGGAGAACCAGCCTTAAAGGCACAGGCAACAAAAACAGCAACAAAGATGCTCAGCTGAAAATTACAAACTTCTAAAAGCTATAATAAATAATCAGATGGGTTTTTTTGAGCTAAAACTATACAGACACGTTCTGGAGACACAAAAGACTCCTCTTAAATCTTAAAAAGGAGTAAAATGGGTGCTCTTTAACAAGTTAAACTCTGCGGACGTCATCGACTTTCGCTTTAAGATTTAAAAAGCTAGCATTGCACCAGACCCCCTTAAGGGGTTTTGTTTGAAAGTGTAGAATCTATATGCTATAATATATATTTTATTCTACTGTACAAAAGTTATTTACACTTAAATACACAGTATTTTGGATACCTGAGCTGGGTATTGAACATTGGTTCATTTTCCTATTTGTCATATGGTTCATATGTGACACATGTACAAGTTATAGCTGAAATGAAAGCTCTTGCCGGTGCTCATACGGTTCTAGCATTCTTTTTACTGAATTATATTCTCATATCAAACAGTTGTCGAATGAATCGCGGTGTTTCCATGGCGCAGAAGTGAAAACAATACATTTATGATCAATAAGCAGCCACAGATAGCACAGACAGCTGTCATCTCTTACCTTATGCTGTGCACTTCAGGGCCATTTCTGCTCTGTTTTTGGGGTGATGAGCATAAGTAATCCTTTTATATGTCTGACGTGGTCCAAACACAGTGAATTATGTTTGATCAAACAAAAGAATAGTGAAATATGAAAACAATAACCGATCCCTGACCTCTCATCAGGTGGAATACAATAACTTTTGCGTAGATTATGGTAGAGAAATTTTAAATTTTTCCTATGAGTACAGACATGTGCAGGAACCACCAAAATTATTTACAGCAAGCTCGACCACACAGAACCTAAAAGGTACACTTTCAAATTTGAGTTTGTAAAAAAAATACAGAAAAAGCCTCTTTTTTTCCGTATTTATTATAACACAGACAACATATACAGCTATTTTAAACACTTTCAATAGTGTTTAAATTCAAAGGGTTTTTTTTTAAAATGATACCAAATGTTTGCATTTACACCTTGCATGTGGATTTGGGAAGCTTTAAAATTTGGGTAGGCAAAATCCAGGCGGAAATCCCAAAATAGCACTAGAGTTTAACTGGTTAAAGGCTTAACTAGGTTAATTAGGTTAACTAGGCAAGTCATTGTATGACAATGGTTTGTTCTGTAGACAAAAGAAAAAAATATTGCTTAAGGGGAGTAATAATATTGACCCGAAAATGTTTCTTAAAAATTAAAAACTGCTTTTATTTTAGCTGAAATAAAACAAATAAGACTTTCTCCAGAAGAAAAAATATTATAGGAAATACTGTGAAAAAATTCCTTGCTCTGTTAAACATCATTTGCGAAATATTTAAAAACTGGAGGGATAATAATTCTGACTTCAAATATATGTGTGTGTTTTAATAAGGACATACACAGTATGGTACCCAGAACTGTCTGAGATCTGGATCATTGTTCTGGTTCTCTGGTTCCCACACCCTCCCGCAGAGATCTGGATGCTGTTTGAGAACGCGCTGCTGTAAACAGATCCGCGTGTAACAAAAGACTGCTCGGGATCAGGTTCAACTTTGATAAACCTTGTCCTAGTGACTCCACAGACAAAGGTGTGGTGCGTATCCCAGCATAACCCCATCCCCGTCAGTGTGTGTGTGTGTGTGTGTGTGCAGGAATCACAGTCAGGTTTAATCAGTGCTGCTCCAACATGCCGCGATGATCCGAAAGCAAATCTGGTGGCCGTCACACTCACAATCAAAACGCTTGAATAATTGAGGCTGACGGTCATCCCATTCACCTGATATACGACGTGGCTAACAAAGCTTCTTTTCACGAGGAGCGTATACTGTATTCACACGCTGAATGTACACGCTTGAATATTTCAGCGTTTAAGACGACAGATTGCTCATCCTGAGATCAGATGAAGCGCTCGTGTTCACACAGATTAATGAATGAGGCTTCCCGCATTCAGTCTCTCTCTCTCTGTGTACAGTGCTCAGCGTAAATGAGTACACCCGATATTTATATCTGTGAATATAGCTAATGTATATTGCTAGGAAACACTTGAAGGTACATTGTGATGTTTAATTGTTCCCTTTTTTTTTGAGCAGTTTATTTTGGTGCATTTGAACAAAACAGAATTATTAAACAGATATATTTATTAAAATAATATGTTAGTCACCGAACATCTATAGAAATAGAAAGATTATACATTTAAATTCATGTGAAATATTTGTGAAAAATAATACAAACTACAAAATTTCAACAAAATTTGATCCAGTTTTGCTCTTTTTAAAAATATATATTTAATATTTTTCCCTTGCATATACATTTTGGAGCATTATCACAAGTTATGTTGTTTAGATTAGCTCCAGATTTGGCTTCAGTACTGACTAATTTAATATATATGCGCATATATAATGTTGTTAAGCATCCTATTGAAAGTATTAATTTAAATGAGGGATTCGTGAGGGGTGTTTAATAAAGTCTAGATAGGATACAGCTGTGGATACGCACATCAATACAGCATCATTATTTTATGACACTGTATAATAATAATTATTATTTTTACAGTACTGTGATGGTTGGGTCTATAGGATTAGACGTTAAAAAATACAATTTATTGGGTAATATAATAAATAACATAAACAATACTCGATACAACTGCTGGTTTTATGTTACTGTGACCATTGGGGTTAGGGTTGGGGTGGGGGTAGACATTAATAAAATACAATTAATGGGAAATTTAATAAATAATATAAATAATTCTCGTTAACTCGCAACCGAATCTGATCTAGCAACAACTGGGGTGTACTCCTGTATGCTGAGCACTGGATGTTTCTGGAATATGAAAGTTGCAGCTTGATGATGACCATAGATGTATACATTAGATATCACATACGGACCCTGAGCATGCGTCAATAGCGCCACTACATTTGTACAGTGCTCCCAGGGCAAATGTCATTCAACCGCACTAGTCAAGACCAAAGCCAACATGAAGATGCTGGACTTTGAGCAAACAAATAAAAACGGCATAAAGGCAGAACATTTCATAGATAAGATTTAGTTTTTTACGTTTTTGTATGTCATGAACTTCTGTGCTCAACAATTAACGTTATTGATGATAATAGTCACTCACTTACCATGAGGCAAAGTAGCACCAACTCGCACTAAATACTCAGCTTATGCTAGTTATGTTGAATAAAATAAGCAAACAAAGTCAATAAAATATGACAACAAGATGCTGCAGTGCCAGAAACTTGTGTTATTGTCAGCTAAGTGAACGAGTCGTTCATAACGGAGATTCATTAAAGAATCGCTCCCTCTGTTAGAATGAGAAGTGAAAGCAGGAGAGAGGCTGTGTTTTAGGACACGGGTTAAACCAAATTTAGCAGGGAGGGAGGATAATACATTTCCATGCACACAAACACAAGCTCTTTGTCGGCAATGCCCATGTGGAATTTAGTACGATTTGCTCATCCCCCAATGACGGTTGGATTTAGGGGTGGGGTTAGGTGCCACGCCTCCTTTTTAAAATCGTACAATTTCGTACGAATTAGCCAATAAACTGACAAAACGTAAAATACTTATGTTTTCTCGTGAGATCAGGCTGGTATATCTCTGGCTCTGGAAGGCCACAGTCCTCCACTGCACTGGTACCGCATTAATTTCAAAGGAGCTCTACCCTTTACTAAAATGGGGGCTCTGTTGATGCATCCCTTCCAATAGACAACAACAGGGTAGGCGACATCTAATGTAAATATATGGATGATGACAGTTGATTTTTTTCAAATTTGAATTTTTGGAATTTCTTTAATTCTATGAAATGGAACGGATGTTCTAAATAATCTTTTGGTTTTTGGAACGGGCATTCTAGACTCTGGCGTGTCAAGCTGAATTGTTACATTGGTAATTTGATGTCTGAAATTTGAGTTCTGAAATTGGCTGTAAGTATTAATATTAATTACCTTTTTTAAAAAAAAAATTATGAATTTTTTTTTTTTTCTATTAATTTCACAATTAATTGCGATTAAAAATTTGTATTTACATAATATATACATGTATGCTGTCCTGGTCCTCCAGGTTTTTGGGTTGAGCGTTGACCTAACGACCCACCTTGTAAAAATGAGATGTCATGAAACACCAACATGGTGCGGCTATAAACGGCCTTGGAAGTAAGTATACATGTATACTGTGTATAAATAAACACGCATACTGTATATCAAATACACAAAAGAAATATATGTACATGTTTATATTATAGCCTAAAATTATATATGTATATGTATGTATGTATGTATGTATATATAAATAAAAAAACAAACATTTTATACAATACAGTCATATTTATATACACAAAACTATACACATTACGCACAGATATAATTGTAAATACAAACTTTTATTTTGGATACGATTTATAACAATTAATCATTTGACAGCACTGTTTACTCGACCTGTACTGTGGCTGACCAAGTTTTTTGTACTTGTCTATTTTTCCTTAAAGGGATAGTTCACACTGAAAATGCTGTCATCATTTACCCATTTTTCACCAAACCTCTGAGTTTCTTTCATCTTTTTTATTTTATTTCAACATTCTTCAAAGTATCTTCTTTTGTGTTCAACAGAATAAAGAAACTTGTAAAGGTTTGGTTCCACTTGATGGCAAGTAAATCATGAGTACTTTTCATTCTTGAGTGAACTATCCCTTTAAGCACATTTTTACTCAAATCTTGAAACATAATCGTTAAGACAACAATATTAAATAGTTCTCAATATTACACAATAGTTCTCACCAGTAAAATAATGAATGATTCTGTTTGTAAATGTAATAATTTTTTGTATTTATAATGCACATATTAACTCAAAATTTTGCATTTTTAAAATATTAACATTATGGCATTCAGCTGACACACAATAAGTGATTCCAAGCCTAAAATAGATCCATTTTAAAATGTAGCATTCATTTTTCATAACAGCTGTTATAACTTGAATATTCAGAAGCTTATATTTTTAGTGGAACAATATTATTCTAATAAAGTGAGTTTTAATAAATGTATTAACTGTGATCTCTTGCATTTCATTTGTGTTAATGCACTTATTAACCTATATAAAAATCATATATTTATAACATATAAAAATATAAAATATATAAAAATATTCCTGTCAGAATTAATATGTTATATTTTTTTCATTTGAAGTGATGTTTGATAAATACTACATTTAGAAATTTCAACACAATCTCACGGCAATTCGTAACTTTTTTTTAGTGGCTAATTCGTACGAATTCGTACGATCTAATTCGTACAATTTAGTACGATTTGCTCATCCTCCAATGACGGTTGGGTTTAGGGGCGGGGTTAGGTGCCACGCCTCCTTTTTAAAATCGTACCATTTCGTACGACTGAACTCGTACGAATTAGCCACTAAACTGTCAAAACGTAAAATACTTACGTTTTCTCGTGAGATCAGGCTGGAAATTTAGATATGTTTGCATTTTAATAAATGATTACAAGTGAGCTGGGGTTTACCGACACATAATGAATGAATCCAAGAATAAAAAAACACTCATTTTAAAAAATATATGTTTTTAATGCTGTTCAGTTGACTTGACTAATCCTAAGCATAAATAGATGAATTAAATTGACGTTTAACTAAAAAAAACATACTCTAAAAATACTAGTAAGAGAAAAAGTATTTTAAAAAATGATGACAAAAGTGCGACATTATGCTCTTCATGTGACCTATAATGAATGAATGAATGAATCAAAGTTTCAAATTGACTAATTTTGAAAGTCGTTTAGTTTTGATCACCGTGGATCAGTCCCACAAACACACTCAAGCTTTTACAACAGCAACATTTTACATAATTCAAGTGATATTTTACCAATGAGTGCATTATAATCTTATTACAATAAAAATAAATCAATTATGCACAAATAAGACAATGTTGTGCTTTTCAGGTGACGCACAATACACGATCAAAGCCTAAAATATCTGAATAATTAAATAAAGTGTTTTTTTTTCTTTCAGAATGAGCCTCAAAGTGAAGTTAAAATACTGGAACAATACTCAAAGCCTAAAATAGTTGGATATTTCAATCGAATGTATTTTAAGTTTTAATGAAAGCAATATTATTCTTTTCAGGTGATGCACAATACTCAAACAAAGCCTGAAATAGCAGGATATTTCAATCAAATGTATTTCTCTTTAAAATGAGCATCAGAGTAAAGTAAAAGACTGTGACCACACTGAATCAAAATTAAATGTATTTTAAGTTTTTCAAAAGCAATATTGTGCTTTTCAACAACATTTTATAATTCTAGTGAGATATAACAAATGATTGCATTATAATCTTATAATATATATATATATAAAAAAAAAACTTCTGCACCTTTCAGCCACAAAAATCAGTCTCTAAGTTTTAATGAAAGCACTATTATGTTTTTCAGGTGACTCACTATACTTGATTAAAGCCTAAAATGGCAAAATATTTCAATATAATGTATTTATCTTTCAGAATGAGCATCAGAGGGAAGTAAATAAACTGTGATAATACTCAGTCAAAGCTTAAAATAGCTGCATATTTTAATCAAATGTATTGCAAGTTTTTATGAACTTAATGAAAGCAACATGCTGCTTTTTAGCTGACACAACACTTGATTAAAGCCTAAAATAGCTGAATATTAAAATCGAATTTATTTACCTTTCAAAATGAGCATCAGAGTGAAGTAAATAAACTGTGATAATACTCAATCAAAGCCTAAAATACAGGAATATTTCAATCAAATGTATTTTAAGTTTTTACAAACTTAATGAAAGCAATATTGTGCTTTTCAGGTGATGCACAATACTTGATTAAAGCCAAAAATAGCAGATTAATAAAAATAAAATGCATTTCTTTTTCAAAATGAGCATCAGAATGAAGTAAAAATACTGTGACAATACCTGATCAAAGCCTGAAATAGCTGATTATTTCAATAAAATGTATTTATCTTTCAAAATGAGCCTCAGAGTGAATTAAATAAACCTGTGACAATACTCAGTCTAAAATAATAGCATTTTTATATTGGATGTATTAAGTTTTTACAAAAGCAATATTGTGCTTGTTTCAGGTGATGCACAATATTAAAGCCTAAAATAGCAGAATATTTCAATCAAATGTATTTTAAGTTTTTACGTACTTAATAAAAGCAACATGCTGCTTTTCAGCTGACACAACACTCAAAGCCTAAAATAGCTGAATATTACAATTCAAATGTATTTACCTTTCAAAATGAGCATCAGAGTGAAGAAAATAAACTGTAATAACACTTAATTAAAGCCTAAAATACAGGAATATTTCAATCAAATGTATTTTAAGTTTTTACAGCCTTAATGAAAGCAATATATTGTGCTTTTCAGCGGACACAACACTCGATTGAAGCCTAAAATAGCTGAATATGAAAATTCAAATGTATTTACCTTTCAAAATGAGCATCAGAGTGAAGAAAATAAACTGTAATAACACTCAATTAAAGCCTAAAATACAGGAATATTTCAATCAAATGTATTTTAAGTTTTTACGACAGCAATATTGTGCTTGTTTCAGGTGATGCACAATATTCAATTAAAGCCTAAAATAGCAGAATATTTCAATTCAATGTATTTTAAGTTTTAACGAACTTAATGAAAGCAACATGCTGCTGTTTTAGGTAACATAACACTCGATTAAAGCCTAAAATAGCTCAATATTTCAATCAAATGTATTTATCTTTTAAATGAGCATCAGAGTGAAGTAAAAATACTGTGACAATACTCGATCAAAGCCTAAAATACAGGAATTTTTATTTAAAGGTATTTTATGTTTTTACAAACTTAATAAAAGCAATGTTGAGCTTTTCAGATGACACACAACACTCAATCAAAGCCTAAAATAGCAGAATCTTTCAATCAAATGTATTTATCTTTCAAAATGAGCATCAGAGTGAAGTAAATAAACTGATTATACTCAATCAAAGCCTAAAATACAGGAATATTTCAATCAAATGTATTTATCTTTCAGAATGAGCATCGTAGTGAAGTCAAATACTGTGACAATACTCGATTAAAGCCTAAATAGCTGAATATTTCAATCAAATGGTTTTTTTTAAGTTTTTACCTTTTACTGAAAGCAATATTGTGCTTTTTAGGAGATGCAAAATATTCAATTAAAGCCTAAAATAGCAAAATATTTCAATATAATGTATTTCTCTTTCAGAATGAGCATCAGAGTGAAGTAAAAATACTGTAACAATACTCGATCAAAGCCTAAAATAGCACAATACTTCAATATAATGTATTTTAAGTTTTTACAGCCTTAATGAAAGCAATATATTGTGCTTCTCAGTGGACACAACACTCAATTAAAGCCTAAAATAGCTGAATATGAAAATTCAAATGTATTTACCTTTAAAATGAGCAACAGAGTGAAGTAAATAAACTGTGATAACACTCAATTAAAGCCTAAAATACAGGAATTTTTCAATCAAATGTATTTTTATTAATAAAAGTTTTAATAAAAGTAATATTACGCTTTTCAGGTGACCAACAGTGGTCAATCAAAGCCTACAATAGCTGAATATTTCAATCGAATGTATTTATCTTTCAGAATGAGCATCACAGTGAAGTAAAAATACTGTAACAACACTCGATTAAAGCCTAAAATACAGGAATATTTCAATCAAATGTATTTATCTTTCAGAATAAGCATCAGAGTGAAGTCAAATACTGTGACAATACTCGATTAAAGCCTAAAATAACAGAATATTTCAATCAAATGTATTTATCTTTCAGAATAAGCATCAGAGTGAAGTCAAATACTCGATTAAAGCCTGAAATAGCTGAATATTTCAATCAAAAGTTTTTACCTTTTAATGAAAGCAATATTGTGCTTTTTAGGAGATGCACAATACTCGATCAAAGCCTAAAATAGCAGAATATTTCAACTGTATGTATTTTAAGTTTTTACAAACTTAATGAAAGCAACATGCTGCTTTTCAGCTGACACAACACTCGATTAAAGCCTAAAATAGCAGAATATTTCAATCAAATGTATTTACCTTTCAAAATGAGCACCAGAGTGAAGTAAAAATACTGTAACAATACTCAATCAAAGCCTAAAATACAGGAATTTTTTAATCAGATGTATTTTAAATTTTTACGAACTTAATGAAAGCAACATGCTGCTTTTCAGGTGACACAACACTCAATAAAGCCTAAAATAGCTGAATATTAAAATTCAAATGTATTTACCTTTCAAAATGAGCACCAGAGTGAAGTAAATAAACTGTAATAACACTCAATTAAAGCCTAAAATACAGGAATTTTTTAATCAAATGTATTTTAAGTTGTAATGAAAGCAATATCGTGCTTTTCAGGTGATGCACAATACTCGATTAAAGCCTGAAATAGCAGAATATTTCAATCAAATGTATTTCAGAATGAGCATCAGAGAAGCAACAGTAAAGTGAACTTCCCCCATATGTAAAGTCGAGTTCCTCTGATAATGAGTGATGCTGCGATATCATCAGACCCCCGTCCCGACCTGTCAGCTCATTTTACTGTATTAGACTTTCTAATGGCACAGAAGGAGGAGGTGGGGGAACAAATGCCATCACACGCACACACTCACACACACACACACACACACTGAAACAGAGAGTGATGGAGCAGCTCATGGATACAGAAACAGAGAGACAGAGAGCGGTTCTGACCTTTAGCTGTAGCTGCTGCTGGAGCGGAGAGAAGAGTCTGCGAGTCAGGAAACACACACACACACTGCTATCCTCCAACTCTAACATGTGAAAGTGAACGCAGACGGCAGAGAGAGAGAGACACACACACTGATAAGGAGAGGAGTTGTGTTTCGCACTGAAGGTGTGTCTGAGAGAGAGAGAGAGAGAGAGAGAGAGAGAGACTAAACAAAAGTTCACACCCACCCAACCCTCCCTCCAAACCTAAAGTATGCTGGCAGCCGGCCGCACGTGTCCACCTGACACACACACACACACACACACACACACATACACACACACACACAAATATATTTATACACACAAGCACACACCTGACACACACATAAACATGCCTGGTACACACACACACACACACACATCCATACTCCTGACACACACACCTGACACACTCACACACATAAACATACCTGGTACACACACACACATCCATACACCGGACACACTAACACTCATAAACATACTTAGCACATGCACGCACAACCATACACATACACACACCCATACACCTGACACACACACCTGACCCACTCACACACATAAGCATACCTAGTACACACACACACACCTGACACACTCACCTGACACACTCACACTCATAAACATACTTAGAACACGCACGCACAACCATACACATACACACACATCCATACACCTGACACACACACCTGACACACTCGCACACATGAACATACCTGGTACACACACACACACACACGCACGCATACACCTGACACTCTCACACACATAAACATACCTGGTACACACACACACAAACACACACACCTGACACGCTCACACACATAAGCATACCTTGTACACACACACACACACACACATGCACACACACACACACACACGCACACACGCACACACGCACACACATCCATACACCTGACACACACACCTGACACACTCGCACACATAAACATACCTGGTACACACACACACACACACACACACACACACACACATATCCATACACCTGACACTCTCACACACACATAAACATACCTGGTACACACACACACACAAACACACACACCTGACACGCTCACACACATAAGCATACCTGGTACACACACACATCCATACTCCTGACACTCTCACACACATAAACATACCTGGTAAACACACACACACACAATAAACATACTTAGCACATGCACACACAACCATACTCACGCACACACAAAATCATACACCTGACACAGACACACAATCACACACTTGACAAACACATTTACACAGACGGAAATATACACACAGTGGAATGAACTGCCAACTTAGCATATGTTTTACACAGCGGATGCCCTTTCAGCTGCAACCCAGTACTGGGAAACACCCACACACTCACACTCATAGCGCATGTGTTTGGACTGTGGGGGAAACCGGAGCACTCGGAGGAAACCCACACCAACACTGGGAGAACATGCAAACTCCACACAGAAATGCCAACTGACCCAGCCGAGGGTCGAACCAGCAACCTTCTTGCTGTGAGGCGACAGTGCTAACCACTGAGCCACCTCAGTGAACCACTATTACGATATTGAATATGCGTGGTTTGACAAACAGCAGTACATACACATGTGATTTAGCTGGTGAGTTACCTGAGCACATATTACACTGTGAATAAATGCAGAAAACACACACTGTATCTGTATGTTAATGATGGTGCAGATGAATTATACATGTTTTATATGTCCTGAAGTCAGAGAACTGATGTGGGGGAGTTTTATATCATACAGTCCATCAGATGTTGTGAGGTTTATATTATGTTGTGTGAGGAGGAGAGTTTATTATATGTTGACTGAAATACACTGTAGTTATAGACTTAAATACACTGTAAATATAATTCTGTCCATGAACATACTAGTCATGTTTATTTGTTTATACTTTTTGTATACATGTCGATCACAATTATATATTTAATTTTATAATTTATATATACATATAAACTAACCGGGCGGTTCATTCCGCTGTGGCAATCCCGGATTAATAAAGGGACTAAGCCGAAAAAAAAAAGAATTAATATAAACTAACCGGCCACTTTATTAGGTACAGCTGTCCAACTGCTCGTTAACACACATTTCTAATCAGGCTATCACATGGCAGCAACTCAACGCATTTAGGCATGTAGATGGTCAAGACGATCTGCTGCAGTTCAAATCGAGCATCAGAATGGAGAAGAAAGATGATTTAAGTGACTTTAAACGTGGCATGGTTGTTGGTGTTAGACCATCTCTAGGGTTTACAGAGAATGGTCTGAAAAAGAGAAAATATCCAGTGAGCGACAGTTCTGTGGGCGCAAATGTCTTGCTGATGCCAGAGATCAGAGGAGAATGGCCAGACTGGTTCCAGCTGATAGAAAGGGAACAGCAACTCAAATAAGCACTCGTTACAACCGAGGTCTTCAGAAGAGCATCTCTGAACACACAACACGTCTTGAGGCGGATGGGCTACAGCAGCAGAAGACCACACCGGGTGGCCCTCCTGTCAGCTAAGAACAGGAAACTGAAGCTACAATTCACACAGGCTCACCAAAACTGGACAATAGAAGATTGGAGAAACGCCTGGTCTGATGAGTCTCCATTTCTGCTGCCACATTCGGATGATCAGGTCAGAATTTGGTGTCAACAACATGAAAGCATGGATCCATCCTGCCTTGTATCAGCGGTTCAGGCTGGTGGTGGTGGTGTAATGGTGTGGGGGATATTTTATTGGCACACTTTGGGCTCATTAGTATCAATTGAGCATCGTGTCAACACCACAGCCTACCTGAGTATTGTTGCTGAGCATTTCCATCCCTTTATGACCACAGTGTACTCATCTTCTGATGGCTACTTCCAGCAGGATAACGCACCATGTCATAAAGCGTGAATCATCTCAGACTGGTTTCTTGAACATGACAATGAGTTCACTGTACTCAAATGGCCTCCACAGTCAGCAGATCTCAATCCAATAGAGCACCTTTGGGATGTGGTGGAAAGTGAGATTGGCATCATGGATGTGCAGCCGACAAATCTGCAACAGTTGTGTGATGCTATCATGTCAATATAGAGCAAAATCTCTGAGGAATATTTCCAGTATTCAATTCAATTCAATTGAATTCAGCTTTATTTGTATAGCGCTTATACAATGTAGATTGTGTCAAAGCAGCTTCACATAAAAGGTCACAGTAAATAGGAACAGTGTAGTTAAGTTTGTAGTGTTTAAGTTCAGTTCAGTTGAGCTCAGTTCAGTGTGGTTTAATAATCACTACTGAGAGTCCAAATATTGAAGAGCAAATCCAACGATGCGCAGTACCTTGTTGAGTCTATGCCATGAAGGATTAAAGCAGTTCTGAAGGCAAAGGGGGTCCAACCTGAATGTATATATTTTTTTAAATATTAATTTATTAGTAATAAATTGCAAATACAGTTTTATTAATATACATCCGTACTGTGAGAATTGTAATGATGCTTCCAGTAATACCCCAGTGCTTGTTATGAAGGTTTCTAACAGCACAGTGTTTGTTTGGTTAGTAAGTGAATCGTCACATAGCTCAGTGTGTAGGCTGAATGTTTATTGTCTATACTGATGACGCTGTGTATGGGTGTGATGTGGTGTAAATATGTGTTGGTTTGGTGGTCGTGGGCCTGTTTCTGAATGCAGGTGTGCTGAATTACATGAGCTCATAAACACATTACTGAGCTCCTGACGCTGCAGACGGCTTGATTAGAGATGATGTTTACCTGCAGATCAGATATTCCTGCAGGAGGAGGAGGATCTCAATCCATTAATCAAGTCAAGACACGAACGCATGAGTCTGTGGGAGATCAGAAACACACACTCGCAGAATAAAACAATGCATTTATTCCGCTCTTTTATAATTTTTTTTAGGCTATTTTAACCCAATGCTAGGCTATTTTAACCCAATGTTGGGTTAATTTTGGACAAAATCTGCCACTGGGCTATTTTTTTAAGTTAAATTGAAATTTATTAAACTTGTACAGTCAAATCGAATCCAACTGAATATTGATAATGTTATGATGGCTGTTTTAACGTTGAGATAAGATTGAATTTCCTCTTGTTACAGTTATTAAAATAGTTTGACAACAAGCAGGAAATGTTCACGGGCCAATGACATCACCACATTGAAATGGTCTTTGGGATTTTTTATTTAACCCAATCCAACAATTTAATAAAAAATACAAAAAAGTCTTAAACTTGGTGACAAATTTAATAATAGTAAAAAAAAAAAACTAAAAATCGTTGAAATAGTTTTTAGTGTAGTTTTATGTTGATCAATACTACTATTGATAATATTAATCGAATAATAGATTAATCATACATTGTAAAAAAAGGTTGTTGTAACCAAATGTTGGGTCAAATATGGACAAAACTATTGCTAAATTTCAACCAACTCAAAAATGTAATAAAAAAAACAAAAATTTTGTTTTAAATTTGGTAATAAAATGTTATAATAATAATAATAGAAAATAACCCATTCAGTGGTTTTGTTCATATTTTAGGCAGAATTGTGTCGAAATGACCCAGCACATTTTCTCAGTGTAGTTTTATTTGCATGCTGATAAATGCTACAGTTAATAGTAAAATTAAATAATCATACAATATAAAAAAATTCTGGGTTGTAGTTTTCCAATATGGAGTCAGTTATTGACAAAATCAACTGTTGGTTAATTTTTTCAATTAAAATGAAATCGCATTTTTCACCCAGTTATTGGTTTTGACCTTTTTTGACCCAACAATGGCTGACAACCAAGTGTCAACCTCCTGCTCTCCCTCGTGAAGCAAATACGGAAATAACTGAATCTGCAGTTCATCGAAATTCTGCTAGTCCTGGCTCCATATAGAGTAGATTTCTTTTGAGCCCACTGTTAAAATGGCCGACTTTATAGCAGAAAAAAAGGTGTTTACAGCCTGGTACGAAGAACGATTTTGGTTCATATAGCTAATATTACCCTTTATGACAACTGTGAGGGGGGTGAATTTTTTTATAACTCATCCATTTCCTTTATATTAGGTTATATTAAGTCTGCATAATTAAGGGCGTGGCCACTTGAGTGACAGCTAGGTCTCGCTGGTTGCCGTCACTTCACCTCAGTTGATTCCGGCTGATTAGCCACTGGTCTCGGCTTATTCATCGTATTTTTGTGTTGTTTTATGTGGCTTTACACAGTCAGCTGCCTTTTGGATTTGATTCCTACAATTATCAGATGATATGGCATGCTGTGTGCACTTAATTGTGCTCACAAACCATCCAATGGCATTTCTCATGTGAGTGAAATTATATACCATCTCTATAAATGTATTTGTTTTATTTAAGATCATTTATAATGTTCTTCAGACCTGTAAAGCACTCCAGAATGTGACAGATTGATTAGCTGTAGGCTCTAGAACTCTGAAGCGTTGTCATACAGTGTTATGCCTGAATTTTCTAAATAGCCTTGCATTTACTAACACAGACTATATCTGAAGTATTTGGATTTAATTCGTATTTTCCTCTTGTAGTAAAACGTCATAAGAGCAATGTTTAGCGGCTCACTGTATTACAACAGTGATTTTAAAAGTCTAAACACCTTATTGATATAGTGTACAATTAAGCAGTTCTACCAAAAAAAAGCCTGTCTAAGCAAAATGCTAGCAGGCATCTCTAGCTCCGCTCATGCTCCGCCTCTTTGCCCTTATTTGGTACCCCCCGGTCGGTGCGATGACGCACGAACAAAATGGCCATGGTTGACCATGCCTACTGGTAGCTTCTATTGGGTTCTTCAGAAACCTATGGGTGACGTCACGGATACTACATGCATATTTTTTACAGTCTATGGTTACAACAACAGAGCATTTTTTGTGCATTTATAGTCATACAATAATTAATGTACTTTTAAAATGATTTACATTTAACGAATAAAGAAATAACATGCATACAAAGTTTAATGACGATTTGTTATATTATTATATTACACTGATAGACCAGGCATTCATTCATTCATTTTCCCTTGGCTTAGTCCCTTTATTCATCAGGGGTCGCCACAGCAGAATGAACCGCCAACTTATTCAGCATATGTTTTACACAGTGGATGCCCTCCCAGCTGCAACCCATCACTGGGAAACACCCATACACACTCATTCACACTTACACACTACAGCTAATTTAGCCTATTTAGTTCCCCTACAGTGCATGTGTTTGGACTGTGGAGGAAACCCACTCCAACACATGGAGAACAGGCAAATTCCACACAGAAATGCCAACTGACTGGAACTCAAGCCAGTTACCTTCTTGCTCTGAGGCAATGGTGCTAACCACTGAGCCACCATGTCGCCCTCTTATTAGCCCATTGAACTTATATTATGTTAAAGTAACTTAAAACAGTTTGCGTAACTTAGAAAATTAAATTAGAACATGATTAACTTGATCATATAATTTTTAACGTGTAATTCTTAGTTGAGTTTATCTGGTAAATATAGAAAATGTACAGATTAAGAAAAAAATATACTGTTGAGGTCAGAATTATTAGCCCCCCTGAATTATTAGCCCCCCTGTTTATTTTTTCCCTAATTTCTGTTTAACGGAGAGAAGATTTCTTCAGCACATTTCTAAACATAATAGTTTTAATAACTCCTCTCTAATAACTGATTTATTTTATCTTTGCCATGATGACAGTAAATAATATTTGACTAGATATTTTTCAAGACACTTCTATACAGCTTAAAGTGACATTTAAAGGCTTAACTAGGTTAATTAGGTTAACTAGGCAGGTTAGGGTAATTAGGCAAGTTATTGTATAACGATGGTTTGTTCTGTAGACAGTCGAAAAATAAATATAGCTTAAAGGAGCTAATAATTTTGACCTTAAAATGTTTTTAAAAAATTAAAAACTGCTTTTATTCTAGCCGAAATAAAACAAATAAGACTTTCTCCAGAAGAAAAAATATTATCAGACATACTGTGAAAATTTCCTTGCTCTGTTAAACATCATTTGGCAAAAATTCAAAAAAGGATTAAAAAAAATTAAAGGGGGGGCTAATAATTCTGACTTCAACTATATAAATATTTATATTTCAATTTAGCTCCAATTGTTTCCTCAGGATATATCTTTTGACATAATCTTGACTCTTGACTAAAAACATACTGTAATTTTCAGAACTCAAACAGGGCTACAAAAAGATAACTGAAGCTTTGCTAAAATACCCTAAAATGAGTCATTTTGAACTTCCGCAACTCTTTTAATGCTTGCCTGCCTACGCTCGCATATCAGCAACACCCATTGGCTGACCAGAAACTGATAGCAGTTGTGGAATTTACATAAAGATTCACTCAGAAACATGAAACCCCTTTAGAAAGGCTCATTTCATGCAGCCGTCAGCTTTCTATGGCTCTCTTGATGTCAGCAGGTGTGAAGATGCTGTCGGTTAGATGTGTGTTTTGCATCTTTTAAATCTCTTTCATTGTTTTTGTGAGTCAGAAATATGAATGACATGTCTTGGGTTTTTTTCTGTTCGGTGATCATTGATTGCTTGATGTGAGACAGACGTATAAATGAGGACTAACTCTTTCAGCTGAACGTGCAAAAAAAAAAATCAACCACTTCCTTTCCTCCGTGTGTGTGTTTCCCTTTGCAGTAGAGGGGTAGTAAACATCGTCTCGCTCCCAGTGGCTCAACTTTAGGCACTTTTGACCTGATGCACTTGTTTTAGACTCAATTTTAGGGAAAAAATCATCTTAATTCCAGCATATCCTATATGATGCACATTTTGTGGCGCATGTATATTAACATACACCTGTTATACTTTGGTTTACATCCATTATAAGTCACTAAAACACTCATTTTCTCATACATGCCCATTCGCCTACTGGTTTACATCCTGAAAGTAGCTATGTACTTTTTTTTGTCAAGAAAAACAACATGTAATGAGTGTGTAATGAAATAGTATTCACGATTTGAGCCACACTACTTATTAATGGACTGTTCTGTTGCTTAGTTATGTGCCGTGTCAATCATCTTGTAACTATGTGTGCAATTCTTTCATGGTTAATTTCCTACCATATTGAAGAATCAGCAGCCTGTTTATCTGTCATTCATGAGTCTATAATGCAGGGAAATCTTCTCAGGTGTTTACATACCCACGCATTCAGACGTTAATGACCAAACAGGTCTTTGTAAAGTTCACATTGTTGTTGCAGATGAAATAAAAGCAGAAAACGTCAAATATTTTCCATCAGGTAATCCCAAAAGTGTTCAGTTGGGTTGAGGTCAGGACTATGTGCAGGCCAGTCAGTTTCCTCCACACCAAGCTCCTCGTCCATGTCTTTATGGACCATGCTTCATACAGTACACATCTGTACAGTCATGTTGAACCATCCCTACACTGTTTTCATACAATTGGGAGCATGGAATTGTCCAAAATATTTTAGTATGCTGAAGCATTAAGAGTTACTTCCACCTGAAGTAACGGGTTGACCGCAACCCCTGAAAAACAAGCCTACATCAAAATCCCTCCTCCATCAAACTATACACTTGGTACAATGCAGTCAGTCAAGGATCAAACCTTAGACATCCCAATCATAATCTTTTGGTTTTAATATGGAGTTTGGCAACCCATTACAGTTATAACAGCCTCAAGACTTTCCGACAGTTTTAGGGGTGTTTTTATGGGAACTTTTGACCATTCTCCTAAAGCACATTTGGGAAGTCAGGCAATGGTGTAAGACCAGAAGGCCCTGGCTCACAGTCTCTAATTCATCCCAAAGGTGTTCAGTCAGGTTAAAGTCAGGACTATGTGCAGGCCAGTCAGTTTCCTCCACACCAAGCTCCTCGTCCATGTCTTTATGGACCATGTTTTATACAGTACACATCTGTACAGTCATGTTGAACCATCCCTACACTGTTTTCATACAATTGGGAGCATGGAATTGTCCAAAATGTCTTAGTATGCTGAAGCATTAAGAGTTACTTCCACCTGAAGTAACGGGTCGATCGCAACCCCTGGAAAACAAGTCTACATCAAAATCCATCCTCCACCAAGCTGTACACTTGGCACAATGCAGTCAGTCAAGTACTAAACCTTAATGACATCTCAAACATAATCTGTTGGTTTTAATATGAAGTTGGCCAGCCTATTACAACTATAACAGCTTCAATTATTTCCGGAAGGCTTTGCTAAGAGTTTGTTTATGGGATTTTATTGGGACCATTATTCTTGAAGCACATTTGTGAGGTCAAGCACTGATTTTGGACCATAAGCCCTGGCTCACAGCCTCTAATTCATCAGTTCAGTTGAGTTGAGTTCAGGACTCTGTGCGGGCCAGTCAATTTCTTCCACACCAAGCTCTTCATCCATGTCTTCATGGAACATGGTTACTACACCTCTGTGCAGTCCTGTTGGAACATCTCTACACTGTTTTCATACACTTGGGAGCATGAATTGTCCAATATGTCTTAGTATGCTGAAGCATTAAGAGTTACTTCCACCTGAACTAAGGGGTGGATTGCAACCCCTGAAAAAAGCCTATATAATAATCTTTCCTCCACCAAACTGGCACAATGCTGTCAGACAAGTACCTAACCTTAATGACATCCCAATAATAATCTGTTGGGCTTAAAATGGAGTTGGCCAATATATTGCCAATATATTCAACTCTGGGAAGGCTTTCCAATAGGTTTAAGAGTTTGTTTATGGGAATTTTTGACCATTTTCCTAGAAGCACATATGTGAGGTGCTGGTGTTGGACCTAAAGGCCTGGCTCACAGTATCTAATTCATCCCAAAGGTGTTCAGTCAGGTTGAGGTCAGGACTATGTGCAGGCCAGTCAGTTTCCTCCATACCTAGCTCCTTATCCATGTCTTTGTGGACCATGCTTTCTACACAGTCATTTTGGAACATCTCTACACATTTTTCATACACTTGGGAGCATAAAATTGTCCAGTGTGTCTTAGTACGCCGAAGCATTAAGAGTTACTTCCTGAACTAAGGGGTTAACCGCAACCCCTGAAAAATAAGCCTACATCATATTTGGTACTCCACCCAGTTGCCACAAGTACCAATCTTTAATGACATCCCAATCATAATCCGTTGGGTTTAATATGGAGTTGGCCGACCAATTTCAGCTATAACAGCTTCAACTCTTCTCAGAAGGATTTCCAACTAAAGAGTTTGTTTATGGGATTTTTGACCATTCTTCATTGAAGCACATTTGTGAGGTCAAGCACTGATTTTGGACCAGAAGTCCTGGCTCACAATCTCTATTTCATTTCAAAGGTGTTCATTCAGGTTGAGGTCAGGAACATGTGCAGGCCAGTCAATATCCTCCACACCAAGCTCCTCATCCATGTCTGATGGACCATGCTTTATACACTTACGTACAGTCATGTTGGAACATCCCAACACCGTTTCCATACTCTTGGAAGTATGAAATTGTCCAAAATGTTTTCGTATACTGAAGCATTAAGAGTTACTTCCTGAACTAAGGGGTCAACCGTAACCCCTGAAAAACAAGCCTACATCATAATCCCTCCTCCATCAAACTGAACATTTGGCACAATGAAATCAGTCAAGTACCAAACCGTAATGTCATTCCAATCATAATCCATTGGGTTTAATATGCAGTTGGCCAACCTGTTACAGTTAAAACAGCTTCAGCTCTTCTGGAAAGGTTTCGAACAGGTTTAAGAGTGTATTTTGGCCATTCTCCTAGAAGCACATTTGTGAGGCCAGGCACTGATTTTGGACCAGAAGGCCTGGTTCACAGTGTCTAATTCATCCCAAAGGTGTTCAATCGGGTTGAGATCAGGACTCAAGTTCCTCCATATCAAACTTGCTCATTCAAGCTTCATGGACCTTGTTTTGTGCACTGGTACACAGTCTAGGGTTGTCAAAGGTTTTTGACATTTGTACCAAATCTGGCCACCGCCAAACCAAATGATCATTGTCAACCTATCACAATACCACGCTTGATTTCACTGAGCTCCTAAAAATTCTCTCACAAATATTTGTAGAAGCAGCCACATGATTGGTGCTTGATTTTGCACCTGTGCCAATGGAAATTATTAGACCACTTTCAGTTGAGTGGTTTGGAAAGGTAGGTGTCGCAAAACTTTTGGCAATAAAGTGTATATATATACCCACATATTTACACTATGCACATAGTTTAACAATAGTGGTAGTGATTCAGAGAAAATGTGTGGGAAATTACAAGAATATAGTGTACAGTTAGTGGTTGTCAGTGCCGACTACACCCCTAGAGTGGTCCGACTGGTTCACAGCAGACATCCCTCTGTTTCTTCTTCTCTCTTTCTCTCTCTCTCTCTCTCTCTGGTCCCACAACCCACTGCATGAGAGGACAAGGCTAGGAATGTAATCCAACCACACACTCATAGATTACCTCACCCTCCTCCAGTCCTCTATCCCTCTCTTTCTCTCTCTTTCCCGTGATTTCTCTGCCAGGTCGGAATGTTTTTCTTAGCCTCTCCTACACACTTTCACACACACAGCCCTCTCCTCTCCATTCTGCCCCGATCCCATCACATCTCCCTCCCTCTCTCTCTCTCTGTATCTCTGCACGGAGTTAAAGCCCTCACTGTGATCTCACTCTCTCTCTCTCTCTCTCATGTCTAAACCTGCCTGCTCTAGTTCTCACTCGTGTGTTTGGGTTTGTCTCTCACAACAAGCTACAAAAATGGCCTTTTTTGCCACACCTGTCTATGGTGGGTGAGACTTAAAGTAATTTTGCAGGCCCCAAAAATGGATATTTAACAAAATTAGAAAATAAAATATTATTAAAGCCCTTACTTCCACGAGATCTGGTGTCTATGGAGCATGATTATTTTAGTAAACTGAAACTAAGACTAAAACTTTTGGTCAAAAACATTATCGTTAACTGAAATAAAATAGGCGACACGGTGGCAACACGTTGTCGCCGCATTGTAAGAAGGTCGCCGGTTCAAGCCTCGGGTGGGTCAGTTGGCATTTCTGTGTTGAGTTTGCATGTTCTCCCCGTGTTGGCGTGGGTTTCGTCCAGGTGCTCCGGTTTGCCCCACAGTCCAAACACATGCGCCATATGTGAATTGAATAAGCTCAACTGGCCGTAGTGTATGAGTGTGTGTGTATGGGTGTTTCTCAGTACTGGGTTGCAGCTGGAAGGGCATCCGCTGTGTAAAACATATGCTGGATAAGTTGGTGGGCATTCCGCTGTGACGACCTCTGATGAATAACAGGACTAGGCTGAAGGAAAATAATTGAAATAATGAATAAACGAAATAAAATGTATTGTGAATAAAATATTTACAATAACTGAAAAACTAATTGAAGTAAAATTATCATCTTTAAATATAATTATTAGGTCACTCTTTATTTTGTTGGTCCTTTTGATGAATTTAAGTTAAATTGCATCTACATGCCAACTAATTCAGATTATAAGTAGACTGTTAGGTTGGGGTTAGGTGTTTTATAATGAAAATTATCCACGTTTCACCCAGTGTTTCTGAACAACTCTCCGTCTACACTACACCATTGAACACGCACATCACGTGACCACACACACACACACACTCTGGCATGCACTGCAGTGATGAGAGCTGTGCACGTCGGACGGTTCATCAAGGATCTACCGCTGGATCTAATCTCACTATATTTGTTAAACGTGATATTTAAACTATCCTGTTGTCTATATCTAACGACATATTCCCTGACTTTGGTCTTTTAAATTAATTGCTTGTCCTCAGGTAACGTGTTTTGGCTGAGTTAATATAAGTTAATAAATAGTTAATATATTAGTTTATATAACCACGTACAGTGATTCTGCACATTTGACTGATTGCTTGCCTTTATTTCCTATAATCCATAAACTTATTGTACGTTATACTTTTATAATGGCCATTATCGATTATTAAAACTGACATTCAGCAAAAGACGCTATGTTTCGTATTTTCAATGAAAATCAAAGGAAGGCAGGTATGTTTTAGGCTCCATTTTGTTATAGATGTGCATACAGTGAAGATGACGCTCATATAAATATTGAGCAACACGACACCTTGACATTTTTTGTGTCTGTAAGTTAAGTTTTTACATGTTGAATGACTTGGTTTGCACTGAGTTGATGTTCAAATCGCATGTTTGCTAGTTATTTGGTTTTCTAGATCTGAGGTAAACTATCTACTGGCTCTTTTAGTATGCGCTGTAAGAATAAAACTATCTTTTTTACACTAGTTTTTTTAAGAAATTGTCTTTTATTCAACTGAAGAAAAAAATTACAAAACTATTTAGGTGCTTTTTTTAAAATCAGTTTGTAATGAATGTTATTTTTCTTCTATTTTAATTAATTTATTGGAGAAAAGGGCATGCAAACACTGCTAAATATTTTGCTAATAGCCGATGTGAATGGAAAATATATATACAGCTGAAGTCAGAATTATTAGCCCCCCTGTTTATTTTTTCCCCCAATTTCTATTTGATGGAGAGCAGATTTCTTCAGCACATTTCTAATCATAATAGTTTTAATAACTCATCTCTAATAACTGATTTATTTAATCTTTGTCTTGATGACAGTAAATAATATTTGACTAGATATTCTTCAAGACACTTCTATACAGCTTAAAGTGACATTTAAAGACTTATCTAGGTTAATTAGGTTAACTAGGCAGGTTAGGGTAATTAGGCAAGTTATTGTATAATGATGGTGTGTTCTGTAAACAGTCAGAAAAAAATTGCTTAAAGGGGCTAATAATATTGACCTTAAAACTGCTTTTATTCTAGCCAAAATAAAACAAATAAGACTTTTCCAGATGAAAAAATATAATCAGACATACTGTGGAAATTTCCTTACTCTGTTAAACATCATTTGGGAAATATTTAAAAAAAGAGAAAAGAATTCAAAGGGGGGCGAATAATTCTGACTTCAACTATATATTTTTTCATTTTAAATATTAGCTAAATATTTGCTAATACATGAATGGCAAAGAGATTTTTATTCAACTGAGAAAAAAATCACAAACTGCAAAACAATTTAGGTGCTTTTTTTACTTTACTTTTTTTGCTGTAGCCTACCCGCCTCAAGGTTGGACATGTTGTGTGTTCATAGATGCTCTTCTGCAGAACTCAGCTGTAGCGAGTGCTTATTTGAGTTACTGTTGCCTTTCTATCAGCTGGAACCAGTCTGGCCATTCTCCTCTGACCTCTGGCATCAACAAGGCATTTGCGCCCACAGAATTGCCGCTCACTGGATATTTCCTCTTTTTCGGACCATTCTCTGTAAACCCTAGAGATGGTTGTGCGTGAAAATCCCAGTAGATCTGCAGTTTCTGAAATACTCAGAGCAGCCCGTCTGGCACCAACAAACATGTCACATTCAAAGTCACTTAAATCCCCTTTCTTCCCCATTCTGATGCTCAGTTTGAACTGCAGCAAATCGTCTTGACCATGTCTACATGCCTAAATGCATTGAGTTGCTGCCATGTGATTGGCTGATTAGAAATTTGCATTAATGTACAGTTTAACAGATCTACCTAACAGAGGTACCTAATAAAGTGGCCGGTGAGTGTATATCAAAATTAGATGTAACATAAAATTCTAATTTACATAACTCATGAGAAAAAAAAATACTAAAAATAGCAGTGTATTGTCAACAAAGAACGCATAAAAAGTGAAGCGTCGTGCAAAGTTAATTTAGTTATTCACCATAAAGTTGAAGTCAGAATTTTTTGCCCCCCTTTGATTTATTTTTTTATTTTTTAAATATTTCCCAAATGATGTTTAACAGAGCAAGGAAATTTTCACAGTATGTCTGATAATAATTTTTCTTCTGGAGAAAGTTTTATTTGTTTTAATTCGGTTAAAATAAAAGCAGTTTTTAATTTTTAAAATCCAATTTAAGTTAAAAATTATTAGCTCCTTTAAGCTATTTTTTGTCGACTGTCCACAGAAGAAACCATCATTATACAATAACTTGCCTAATTGCCCTAACCTGCCTAGTTACCCTAATTAACCTAGTTGAGCCTTTAAATGTCACTTTAAGCTGTACAGAAGTGTCTTGAAAAATATCTAGTACAATATTAATTACTGTCATCATGACAAAGATAAAAGAAATCAGTTATTAGAGATGAGTTATTAAAACTATTATGTTTAGAAATGTGTTGAAGAAATCTGCTCTCCGTTAAACAGAAATTGGGGAAAAAATAAACAGGGGGGCTAATAATTCTGACTTCAACTGTATATTAAAATTATCTGTTATTTTTACTGTAGCGTGATTACAGTTTTTACTGTTTAGCTCATGGAGGTTTTTACAGAGTTGCTAGCCATTTAACATGCTATTCAAACTCGCATTGATAGCATATAACACTGAATTAAAAACACACACTGAGGTGTTCGTTGTCATTATAGTTTATGCTACTCCTCAACCGTGATTTCGCAGAAACAGAAACTATTTCTAAAATAGAAACTTTACATGTCAGCATCGTGAGTGGTTAAGTTGCAATGTAGTGTTGCCATTTGTTAGGATGTGGTGTAAGTGTGCTGACTGGGGTCTCACTGGTGTGCTTTTCAACTTCTTTTGCTGCTGTAGGTCATCTGCTTCAAGGTTGATTGTGTTGTGTGTGCAAAGATTCTCTTTTGCAGACCTCAGTTGGTTTTGTTTAGATTTTTTTCCACTCACTGGCTTTTCTGAAATACTGAATCAGCCCATCTGGCACAAACAACCATGACACAAATCAACTTTATGCCACCATTCTGATGCTCTGCATTAAGTCGCTGTAATTTGATTCACTTATTATATATTTGTTTTAATGGGAGTTGAACAGATCAATTCAAAGCGTTTACAATTTTACCATGTTTCAGTGATTGGTGAAACTTCTTTTTTAATGTATGATTGTTTATTCTGCTTTTATGGCAGCAGGCAAGAACGAAATGATAAAATAACAGAACAAATAATAATAATAATAAATAACAGCACAAAATCTTAATTCAGAAACTTAAATTTAATTGATTTATTTATCGTTTGTTTTTCAGTCATAAACAGCTAGTTACTTTTTGTATCATTTGAAGCACCATACACTCACTTTATTAGGTACACCTTACTAGTACCTGGTTGGACCTTCGTGGCTTAGATCCTTCATGGCATAGATTCAACAAGGTGCTGGAAATATTCCTCAGAGATTTTGCTCCATATTGACATGATAGCATCACACAGTTGCTGCAGATTTGTCGGCTGCACATCCATGATGCCAATCTCCCTTCCCACCACATCCCAGGTGCTCTATTGGATTGAGTTCTGGTGACTGTGGAGGCCATTTGAGTAACGTGAACTCATTGTCATGTTCAAGAAACCAGTCTTTATGATATGGTGCGTTATCCTGCTGGAAGTAGCCATCAGAAAATCCAAGGTTGGACATGTTGTGTGTTCAGAGATGCTCTTCTGCAGACCTCGGTTGTAACGAGTGGTAATTTGAGTTACTGTTGCCTTTCTATCAGCTGGAACCAGTCTGGCCATTCTCCTCTGACCTCTGGCATCAACAAGGCATTTGCCCCCACAGAACTGTCGCTTACTGGATATTTCCTCTTTTTCAGACCATTCTCTGTAAACCCTAGAGATGGTTGTGTGTGAAAATCCCAGTAGATAAGCAGTTTCTGAAATACTCAGACCAGCCCGTCTGGCACCAACAACCATGCCACATTCAAAGTCACTTAAATCCCCTTTCTTCCCCATTCTGATGCTCGATTTGAACTGCAGCAGATCGTCTTGATCATGTCTACATGTCTAAATGCATTGAGTGATTGACTGATGAGAAATTTGTGTTAATGAGCAGTTGGACAGGTGTACCTAATAAAGTGGCCGGTGAGTGTATACTGTAAAAGAAACTGGCAACATGAAAAAATTCTATAGACATTTATATGACTACAGTCATTTTAAAACATTATAGATATTTATAGTAAATACTATTGGGTTTTGGAACCATACTATACTAAAGTACTTTAATGAATATGTTGTAGTAATTCTATAGTTACTGTGGTAATGCAACAACTATAGTAATATATATAAAAATTACCCAATACTCTACTGTTTTCAGCTATAGACTATAGAGTATATTATACGACACCACATTTCACTATAGTAAAACTAAAGTGTAGTTCATTTTATTATAGTTATATTAATTTGCAGTAGTTAATACTCACAATCACCTCACTGCAAGAAGGTTGCTGGGTCGAGCCCCGGCTGGGTCAGTTGGCATTTCTGTGTGGAGTTTGCATGTTCTCCCCATGTTAGCGTGGGTTTCCTCCGTGTGCTCTGGTTTCCCCCACAGTCCAAATACATGTGGTATAGCTGAATTGAATAAGCTATAGTAAATTGTCCTTAGTGTCTGTGTGTGAGTGAGCGTGTATGGATGTTTTCATGCTGATGGTTGCAGCTGGAAGGGCATCCGCTGCGTAAAACATATTCTGGATAAGTTGGGGATTCATTCTTCTGTGGCAACATTAGATTAATAAAGGGACAAAGTGAAAGAAAAATGAATGAATGAATAGTTTGTACTTTTTACTTAATAATATAATAAAGGATTGGCCAGCCCAGTCACCAGAGATGAACATTATTGAGATGGAGGAGGCATTGAAGATGAACCCAAAGAATCTTGATGAACTCTGGGAGTCCTGCAAGAAGGCTTTCTTTGTCATTCCAGATGACTTTATTAATCAGTGATTTGAGTCATTGCAGAGATGTATGGATGCAGTCCTCCAAGCTCATGATGGAGTCAGACACAATATTCATTCTGTTTCCACTGCAGCATGAGCACATATTCTATACTGGACATTATTGAAGGTTCAGTGACGAGACTTTTGTCTGAGCAAAGTCAGACCTTACTGTCCTAATGAAATCATTCAAAATCAAGGCATGATCATATTTTATTGTGGTCAAATAAGCGTAATCTAGAGGCCTTCGCCTTTCATATAAGCCACTTCTGATACCAAATGATCAACTAAAAGTCAAGTTCTTATCTGTTGTTCCTAAAACTTAGATAATTAATTGATTGATTCACCACTTGACAAGTTTAATTCTCTTTTAAATGTTTTCTACATGTATTTGGTGTCCGGTGAGTGTTTATTTTTGGATCTGCTGGACTCAAATCATCAAGAGTTTCATTCCTACATTGAGCTTGAAATATTTCTTCCTGTCATTTCAAGAAGCGACTTTAAGTTCCGTTATTTATGAGACAGGAAGTGCGATGTAGATTTAAAAGGTTACCGACTTCTTTTAACTCTTTTTCTATTGATGTGGTTTGAACAACTCAAGTTTCGACCGTTGGTGAGGGAGTTCATCCACAACGTCACCATTTTCTTGACACCTATAAGATTTCAAACAGAGAAGTCAATAAGATACTTTACAATATCAACTCCTCCTTTTAAGACAAGAGACTGCACTGTAAACATGTCTGTAAATTTGCTGTTTTCGCCATGTTTTTGAATTGTATTTTGATCGTTTCTCCAACTTTTCATGTTGAAAAGTTTGACAAAGGGATTTGTATTGGCGTTTTTAATATTGTTATGTGTAATGGTGGTATAAGTTATGGTACAAAAACCTGGTAATAAACTGCCAGTACTCTTTCTGTTATTTTATGGATGTATTCCTGTATATACACAGTTAAAAGTCAAAGTTATTCACTCTCCTGTGAATTTTTTTTTTCTCAAGTGACATTTAATGGAGAAAGGAAATTTTCACAGTATGTCTGATAATATTGTTTCTTCTGGAGAAAGTCTTGGTGGTTTTATTTCTGATAGAATAAAAGCGGCTTTAAATTTTGTTTTTAAATCCATTTTAAGGTCAAAATTATTAGCCCTCTTAAGCAATATTTGTATTTGATTGTTCACAGAACAAACCATCGTTATACAATAACTTGACTAATTACGCTAGCTTTTCCCTAATTAACCTAGTTAAGCCTTTAAATGTCACTTTAAGCTGTATAGAAGTGTCTTGAAGAATATCTAGTCAAATATTATTTACTGTCATCATGACAAAGATAAAATAAATCAGTTATTAGAGATGAGTTATTAAAACTATTATGTTTAGAAATTAGCTTAAAAAATCTCTCAGTTAAACAGAAATTGGGGGGAAAATATATACAGGGGGGCTAATAATTCTGACTTAAACAGTATATTTTAGTTCTTATTCAATATGTTATTTCAAGCTCTGAATTTCCACCAACTAAAGTCGACATAGCAGAGATGAAGATCCCATAATGCAGTTCATAACCGTAAATAAACAGAAAACATCTGTGAATCACAAAATATGGAAACTGGTAATTAACAAATATTTTAAGGCAATATACTTCATGTACACTCACTGTCCACTTTATTAGGTACACCTGTCCAACTCCTCATTACTGCACATTTCTAATCCGCCAATCACATGGTAGCAACTCAATGCATTTAGGCATGTAGACATGATCAAGACGATCTGCTGCAGTTCAAACCAAGCATCAGAATGGGGAAGAAAGGGGATTTAAGTGAATTTAAATGTGGCATAGTATCAGACGGGCTGGTCTGAGTATTTCAGAAACTGCTGATCTACTGGGATTTTCACGCACAACCATCTCTAGGGTTTACAGAGAATGGTCTGAAAAAGTGGAAATATCCAGTGAGCGGCAGTTCTGTGTGAGCAAATGCCTTGTTGATGCCAGAGTTCAGAGGAGAATGGCCAGACTGGTTCCAGCTGATAGAAAGGCAACAGTAACTCAAATAAGCACTCGTTACAACCGAGGTCTGCAGAAGAGCATCTCTGAACACACAACACGTCCAACCTTGAGGCGGATGGGCTACAGCAGCAGAAGACCACACCGGGTGCCACTCCTGTCAGCTAAGAACAGGAAACTGAGGCTACAATTCACACAGGCTCACCAAAGATATTTTATTGGCACACTTTGGGCTCATTAGTACCAATTGAGCATCGTGTCAACACCACAGCCTACCTGAGTATTGTTGCTGACCACGTCCATCCCTTTATGACCACAGTGTACCCATCTTCTGATGGCTACTTCCAGCTGGATAATGCGCCATGTCATAAAGCGTGAATCATCTCAGACTGGTTTCTTGAACATTACAATGAGTTCACTGTAGTCAAATGGCCTCCACAGTCACCAGATTTGCATCATTGATGTGCATTTGATAAATCTGCCGCAACTGCATGATGCTATCATGTCAATATGGAGCAAAACATCAGAGGAATATTTCCAGTACCTTGTTGAATCTATGCCACAAAGGATAACAGCAGTTCTGAAGGTAAAAGGGGGTCCAACCCAGTACTAGTAAGGTGTACCTAATAAAGTGGCCGGTGAGTGTATTTCGTATCAATATTTTATTTTACTTCATCACTGCCACTTTTCAATGAGCTTCTATTAGTTACTGTAAACAGTCTGCAAAAAACGCATGCTGAAAAAAAAATAAAAAAAAAAATCAACTCGACTCTGAATCACCTGAACAAATCTTTTTCTTTTCGATTCTTTTGCCTGCTACTGATCCATATCAGCACAATCAAAGTAACTCATTTGCATAATCCTTGCCTCCACATGACATACAAGCACAATGAATTGGGTGTTTCAGTTCGCACATGGAAAGACCAATCAAAATAGACCACTGAGCCACCGTGTCCCTCCCCGTTATGACCTTTGTTTACGTTTTTCTGAAAGTCTATTGTTATTTGAGCAAATCTGAATGGTGAAAATAAAACTGATTTGTTGTAATCTCAGGGCAGCATGGCGGCTTAGTGGGTAGCGCTGTCGTTTCACAGCAAGAAGGTCGCTGGTTCGGGTGCCTGGCTGTGCCAGTTGTCATTTCTGTGTGGAGTTTCCTGGCGTGGGTTTCCAGGTGCTTCAGTTTCCCCTACAGTCCAAACAAATGCTGAAATAAATGGCCGTAGTGTATGAGTGTGTGTGTGAGAATGAGTGTGTATGGCTGTTTCACAGTACTGGGTTGCATCTGGAAGGGCATCCGCTTTGTAAAGCATGTCGGAATAGTTGCCAGTTCATGTGGCAACCCCTGATAAATAAGGGACTAAGCTGAAGGAAAATGAATGAATGACTGTTCTCTCCCTTTCACTGCGCTCCAAGTTTACCAGCTATAATGACTTCTGCTGCTGAGAAACCCCTAGATATGGTTGTGTGTGTTTACCTGTGTGGTCTGCGTGTGATTCTGCGTCAGACGGTCAGCCAGCGGACTGTAGGCGTGTGCCGTCTGAGACTCACGGGTGACCACACGCCGCTCACTGGAACTTCAACTAGTAATCACTCCGGCTAGCTATCGGAAGCCTGGCGGGGAGGGAGGGCGTGGCTGCTGGCTAAGGGATTATGGGTAAGGCCATCTTTGGCGGTGCAATGTTAAAATAGCCTGTTTCAGTGTGGCGTTTCTGGACTTTCAACGCTGGCAGAGCTTGTTTAACCCAGAAAGTCTTTCATCTGAGCAGTACAATGTGTGTGTATGTATCATGTATTCCTGATGTTTTGGGGACGTATATAGTAGCAAGTACAGTATATTTTGACCTCGTGGGCACTTTTTTTTTATTCCAATAAGAAAACGGCTCCTAAATCAGACAGAATGAAGTATTTTGCTCATGTAAAACTGCATATTGTGTCCTGTAAGGGGGAGATGGAGAGAATGTACAGTAAAAACATAATTTCAGCTATGAGAAGTCCCCTTAAAGATAGCTGTACAAGAGTGTGTGTCTAGAGAGAAACTTTGTTTTCTGAGAAAATAGTTTTCTGCGGCTGTCAAAGAATAAAACAATTGCATCCATGCATGCATTATGACAGCTGTGTTAGTCATTTAAAGGAGTGTTCATCCAAATATTAATCTTCTATTGCATCCAAGCTTTATTTTATGTTCAACAGATATAAAATAGTTTGTTGTCACGTGTAAATAAAAGTACAGAGAAGGATCCAATATGCAAGTGAAATTTTAATTAACACTGTCAGAAAGAGCCAACAGGACTACAAATGAAGGGTGAGGACACTGGGATACTGGGGCAGGAACAGAAGGGCGAAACGAGGTCCAGCAGTCACTCCTCTAGTCCTGAGCACAATACAGATTCACATAAGCAAACACAACGAACTGACAAGGAGACATAAAAACGTAGCCCAGATATAGGCTCAGTAATGAACCTCAGCTGGTGATCAATCAAACAGCTGAGTGCCGTCATAACACGTGACCAAACAAATACATGTGGAAACACAAACAACACAAACCCATGCGACAAAACAGATACTCCAGAAAGCGCACAAACCTGCAACCGTGACAGTTTGTAATGGCATGATGATGTGAGTATTTTGTCTGACCTGACCCTTTAAGATGTAATATATCGTACACTACTGCAGGGCTTAAAGTATTCCGGCACCGTGCCGGATCTCCGGTGTGCGGTTGAGAGGGAAAAAAGCCTGCGCATGCGGTTTAATTAGGGATGCTCAAAATTATCGATTAACCGTTAACCGAAAGGGTGCGTTTGTAACCGTATCAGTTAAACGATTAAACATATTATTTGATATATTTTTCAAGTTTGGCTGCATAAGGGGCCGATCACAACAAATGCGCTTTTTGTGTTGAGAGGGGCATCTGTTGAATGGTTTACTAACGGTCGCGAGTGTTATAAGCGCTGCTTATATGCCCTGGGCGCCTCACGTTTTGCCGTTGCGCGCGGAAAAAGCATGTTACGTCATTCGCGTCTTTTTCAATCTTCAATCAAATGAAAGCACTGCAGGGTTTCAGTTGAGGTGACAGCAGTGTTTGTCTTGTCAAGACGACTACAGCGAACTTTTAATGATGGAGGAGAGACTTGTGGTTGCTGTTTCAAGTTATCCAGAGCTGTATCACCTTACAGATCTTGAATATAATAATATTATTAAAAATGACAATTATACGATTGCAACGCGATTGCTACGGCTCAGCTGATTCTGTTGTTTCCTATTGACATATAAAAAGAGAGCACAGTGTTTCTTTTTTTCTTGTCAACATAAAAGGCATATAACGTTTTTGGAACGAAAAGGCGAGCTCTTTGTGATCAAATATTTGTTAACTCTTGGGACGGTAACACGTCCAACCACACGCATCTACAGATGTATTTTGCCAAAGAAGCAAAATGAAAGAAGGATATTTCTGGTCACAGTTTGACAAAGATTATTTGACATAATCCAGCGCTGATGTTGATCGCCTCTGTGTTGCATGGAGCCACGTCATGAACTCAACAACAGGCTATTGATGATTTAGTGCAACAACCATCAAATCAACCTTTTTTCCATAAAAAAAAATACAGTAATTAATAGTTCTGTTTTAATAAAATTTAAAATAGCTAAAAATAAAATAAAATAGTTTTTAAAATAGCCTACATAATCTAAGACTCAAACAAATCCAAAAGTTTTCTTGATTCTTGTGTAATGATAACTCCTCACCAAACTGAGGCTTTCATTTTACAGCTTATAAAACGTGTATGCAATGAGTGCAATATCATATGAAACAACAAAATTGTTGTACAAACAGTAAACATATGAGCCTTGAGGTTCATTATCTTTTTTTTCATCACACACAGTGCGCGCACAAATGAGACGGTGGAAATAAATAATAGTCATAAGACATAATCTTTAATCTAATGACTTTTATTAAAGATGTTGACAGAGGTTTTGTGATATAATAATAACAGCGGAGCATTAATTAAATGCAGATTTCCTGTGGAGTGATCAATTTGAGGAAGCCTGATATTTTTATTTGACGGAAGAAAAAAACATGCTTGTACAAACAGCAGACCCTCAGCCTCCTCCACTGGACCAGCTCCATCTTCTGGTCCAAATGTCTTAAAAAGAAAAAGTTCAAGAGTTCCCACTTAGATATGCTCGGCGTATAAAGCATTGGCATGCTGTCCCGGGAGAGAACCCTGAGCTCTGAGATATTTGAGATATTGGTCGATAAGCATATCAGGAGATCCGAGATCAGGTAGGTCTCGAGAGCTCCCCCTTTAGAAAAGGGAGAAAAAAGGAGGAGATGGGGTGGAAGGGGGGATTCTTCCAAACGAAGATAGAAACAGTAGGGAGAAAATGATCCATTTATAGTAAACTAGGATCACTCTGATTGGATTATTACTGATTACAGATGAGCAGCCAGTCGTGCTCAATCATATCACGTGCTCCTCTCGAAATTAGTTTATGAAACTTCACTTTGCGGGACTTTACTTACAACCCAGAAAAAAAGAACAAATAAGTGATAATGGCCTTGATTTTACTTCTAATCTTTAGTTTAGCAGTTCAGTTCTTTAGCACTTTGAGCACTTATTGTTTAGAAGAAAACACTTTATTTGACATAGTGCTTTTAAATAAATGGTGCAAAGCATAATCATTGAAGAGAGGCTATCTCAGTCTCAGTTTACCAGGTTAACCACTTTAAGCTCTTGTTACTTTATTTTTGTTATTATCGTCAATATTTGAAGTAAGTTCTTCTGTGCAGTTTCTCTCCAAAAGCCTGTAGGGGGAACAAAAAACAGCAATAATACAGCAAACAAGCAGCGAAACAAAGCAGAAAAACTAAAATGGCATGACAATAAAGGCCTCTAAATTGAACGAAGACATGTGTGCACACAATACTGGAAATAATGCCCTAAGTTTTGAGAAAAGCCTTCATTTTAGGCCACATTTACCAAAAACGTTCCTGCAAAATCCTGGAGGGACTTTATATAGTGCAAACATTGGAACATTTAGAAAAAAAATGTTTATCTAGTAATTTATCTTGCTATATAAATGTTTAGTTCCTACTGGGGGAAAAACAAGACAAAAATACTATAAGCTAGAAAACGATTCTTACATTTGTAACTCCTCTGACAAGCAATAGCTAGCAGCATGTCATGATTCTGAATCATTTAAATCAAATCAAAACATGTCGCTTACAAAAAAAGAAACACATCAACAATGGAGCAAACATTGCATTTTTAAACGTCATTTCACAGGGTAGTTTTAACTCTTGCATGGTCTTAGAATTCTGTCTATTTGGTTAAACCTCTAAAATAAAGATGCAAAATTTGGTTTTAATCCTCAAATGGAAAAACAACCTCATCATCTATCTCAAACTCTCTGAGAAGTTTTCCCTCATGAGTGTTAAGCATGGGACGGTATAAGATTCTGACGGTATGATAACCTTGGATAAAAATATCACGGTTTCACGGTATCACGGTATTGTGCTCACTGCTCTAAAATATATTCTTTTGAAATGTCTGGGTAAAAACTAAAACTTTAAAAACAATATATTAAATTTTTTGAAAGATTTATAATATTTTGGAGCAGTAAACCTGTCAGGCTGAATAATTAAAAATTAATCATTGACTTCTGCTGTCTTTATTAGTTTCAAATTTAAAACTTCTTCGGATATTTTTTCTGCTGGAGATACTGTTGTCCCCTCAAAAATGTAAATAAAAACTCGTACACATACCAAAGGAACGGTATTACAGAAAATTGAGATGGTTTTAAAACCTTGACTCTTCCAAACCGCGGTATAGACTGATTTCACGCGGCCGCCATTTTTAAAAGCGAAATCGAGGCTGCGGTGGGAAGAAACCCGGAAGTATCGTTGGGAGTTACATAGGAACGTTGTGTAGCTTGCTGTATAATCTTATCAGTGAAGAGAAAGAGACACAAATTTATAATTTCACCGCCTTCAGTGACCCGAAGGTCCGTTCTGAATGAATGGTGAAAATAAAAAGGGATATCAGAGCTCATTTTCAGCTAAGTTAAGGGAAATGACACTAGTTAGCTCACGTTTTCTTTCCCAAACACACGTTTTAGACGCCATTTATCAAACTCGAGTTAATGAACTTATTCTTTCACTATATTAGACTTGTCACGATACTGAATAAAAGAAAACACATCAATTTCCCGCTAACATTTAAACCACTGTTGATGGCTTTCTTAAAACAGCGCTGATTGGCCATTGTGTTCACGTGATCAACAGAAATGGCTGTGATTGGCCGAGAAGGTCATCAGTTCACCCTCCGCTGTTTACCGAGTACAAACACAGACGAGCCGAGCGATCTGCTTGATGACTCGACTGATCTTCATGGCTGCTTCGCGCTCGCGTCTCCGTGTATCTGTGTTTGCACTGGGTGAAGGGCAGTAAACTGAGTGCAAACACAGATACAAGGAGACTGGAACGCGAAGCAGCCGTGAAGATCAGTCGAGTCATCTGCGCTCAGCGGCGCTTCAATGTTAACTCAGCGGGAAATAGATGGTTTTAAAACTTCAGTACCGGGACAACACTATTACAGACAACACGAGGGTGTGCTACAGTGTTTTATCGCTCACTGGGTAACATAGACTGAAGCAGGGAAGCGTCCCCACGGTGTTTACCTGCTGCCATGATCTGAAGCCTAGGAGGACACTTGAGCGTATTACTCTTACAGAGATTGTGATGTTGTTTGATGTTAAATTGCTTTTAATTTTCTAAATTAAACTTACTGAATGATATTAAAGTGATGTTTACACCAGTTCTGCATTTTGAAATCTCGGCAACAGCTGGAGGTGTGTACTCCACCGCATGTTACTGTAATGTGTACAGTCCTTGTCCTATACTTCCGGGTTTCTTCCCACCGCAGCCTCGCTTTGGTTCTTTAAAATGGCGGCCACGTGAAATAAGCGTATACCTTGATTACGGTTATCGTCCCATGCCTAGTCAGTGTGCAGTATTTCATCAATGTTTGATCACTTGTTTTTGACTTAAGTATCGGTTTGTTTTCAGTGACCGTGAAAGTCTTCCAGTGACCCAAACTCGGAATTTGTGCTCCGCATTTAACCCATTAAAGTGCACAAACACAACACCTTCCAATCACGAATCCAAAATGCTGAAGGCTCCTGCATAGATGTACAGCATGGGTACAGTAGATTCTTATTGTGTGTGTGTGTGTGTGTGTGTGTGTGTGTGTGTGTGTGTGTGTGTGTGTGTGTGTGTGTGTGTGTGTGTGTGTGTGTGTGTGTGTGTGTGTGTGTGTGTGTGCTTGTAGTTTTAGGCTATGTCCACACGTACCGTACACAGGTATTTCTATAAACAGTTTTCCCCATTTTCATTTGTAAAAGATTCCCTGTCCAGATGAAAAAGCCAAAACACACTGCCAAAACAACACAGAACCACACAGAATGGAAAAACATGTTTGGTGTAATCGGCCCTTAAGACAATTGTTTAACCTTATTACCTATGCAGCATTCTTGAAAATATGAGAATATATATTTATTTTGGAGGAATTATTTTGCATTTAGTTATTTAAAAAAAACAGTGATAGATTTTTCTGCTGTTAAAATGGTCACAGGTCATTTTTAACCCTTAGGTCAACAGGAAAATTAAATTAACTAAAAAACAACAACAACAACAACAACAAAATTACACACAATTTTCAAAAAAAAAAAAAAACTAAATTTTATTTCTTTTTTAAGATTTATTTTTGGCCTTTTTGCCCTTATTAGATAGGACAATATTGAGACAGGAAGCGACGTTGAAGAGAGAGAGGGGGTAGGGAAATGTCATCGAGCCGGGATTCAAACTCGGGACGCCCTGACGTGCTACTGCACCATATGTCGGCTCGCTAATCACTATGCTATTGCACCGACCTCAATTTTAGTTCTAGAGCACTTTTTTATTTTATGTTTATTGTTAACACACTTGAGTTACTTGAGTACAACTATACAATATTTCAAGTTACATTTGGATCTAAGTATGTGACCTTAAATGACATACAATTAACATACATTATTGGCAGGTATGCTACCTATATATTTCATTAAAAATTTGTTTAATTATAAAAACAAAAATAGCATAAAATCTAAAGAAAATAACAAAAAGTAAAATAATAAGGAAAATATTTACTTCCAGGGTGAGAGAACGTGTGTCCTAATATAATTCCTTCCAGTAAAATCTCGAATGGCCAGCTTTATTATACACATACAGTTGAAGTCAGAATTATTAGCCCCCCTCTGAAGGTTTTTTCTTTTTTAAATATTTCCCAAATTATGTTTAATAGAGCAAGGAAATTTTCACAGTATGTCTGATAATATTTTTTCTTCCGGAGAAAGTCTTATTTGTTTTATTTCAGCTAGAATAAAAGCAGTTATTAATTTTTAAACCCAATTTTAAGGACAATATTATTAGCCTCTTTAAGCTATATTTAGTTATATAGTCTACATAACAAACCATCATTATACAATAACTTGCCTAATTACCCTAACCTGCCTAGTTAACCTAATTAACCTAGTTAAGCCTTTAAATGTAACTTTAAGCTGTGTAGAAGTGTCTTGAAGAATATCTAGTCAAATATTATTTACTGTCATCATGACAAAGATAAAATAAATCAGTAATTAGAAATGGGTTATATACACAATATATACACATATTGCACTGTTATGAGTGCGATTATTGCAATTATACAACAGTTTGACGGCATAATTGTGTGTAAATATAAAAGAAAATTAAACACGGAGAGTCTAAAAATCCATTTGTAAGAGGATCTACTTTCTTCTGCCATTTATTCACATCTGCAGCTGACGTCAGATTATCAAAAATACAGCACTACAATATACAAAAGAGAGAGATCGACTTACAATGTCACTTATCTGTTTTGTAATGATTTGTTCAGCTGTAGTTTGAAATTACACCTCTAAGGACTTAGTATGCAGTCTCTGTTGCCATTTTGTGGTGGGACGTCAACTGTCTTTGCTCTTCCCAGTATGACTGGCTGATGACACGCTGAATCTCTAATATTATAAATATTTAAAATAGGCACTATCCTCAACTAAAAAAGCCTCAAAAGAACATTATGTTGTCCAACAGCTGCAATATTTGTCAAACTGTAGTGAGTTTATTGATCTGCTGTCTCTCTATGTGGGCGAAGTAATACACGGAGGAGGAGGCTGCACAAGTGCTGTTACTGCAGAATATTGTACGGCTTTCAGCCAATCATATTCGAGAACCAGACAGAACTGTTGTATGTGTATATGAAGAGTGCCGTCTGAAGTTTCCATTGAAAAAGAGCATTAATCTCAGCCTCCTTTGTTGATATTAGTTTATGTCATTTTGAAGACCATGAAAAGAAGTTATTCTTTGGCATAAAAGTAAAATGACTAAACCCTGATAAAAATGCTCTTATTAGAAGAAAATTTCAGATGGCATTTAGAGGATTTTGCATCTGAACTCTTCATATATAAAGCTTTTAAATAAGCTTTTTAATTGAAAATAGATTAGTGGTGAGACGCAGGGCCAGAGCAAGCTGAACTGCCGCTTCAGGCAAAGCAGGATCACACCGCACTCAACCCGAAAGTGACCCGTTAGGTCTTGGGGGAAAGGGGGGGGGGTCGCGGATATAACTGAGGACGCGGGTGGTGAGGGAGGTGTCGCGGACGGCGCCCTCTCTGTTCTGCCGCCCTAGGATATAACTGCTGAGGATGCAGGTGGTGAGGGAGGTGTCGCGGACGCCGCCCTCTCTATTCTGCCGCCTCTATGCACGCGCCGGCCCTTGTGGGACGTTATCGGCGTTAACGCGAGACTCTTTGCGCACGATAAAAAAAATATCTGTGTTAATCTATTCTCAAAGTTGGGTTGGGAGCTGGGTCAATTCTACGCAAGCTATGATGACTTTCACCTTGATAGTTTAGCGCAGATGTATACCTGACCGGTGAGCCGTCTGACAAACAAGTGCCCTTCTGAATCAAAACCAGCAGGATGCCTGACTTTAACTGCAGTTCAGCAGTTTCACTTTAACTCATGAACATTTCATTCATGCTGTCGTGACAAACTGGGGTATCAGACGCAAATAATGAGTAAAGGACTGGTGAGAGTGTTATAGAATGTAATAACGCACACCAAATGAAAAGAAAAAAAAACGTCTGCATTTCGGGATGCGTGTGTGTGTTTGTGTGTGTGGTCCTTTACTGACAGCCGCCTGTGTGAATCTTGTCGGAAAATATGGCGAAAAGTCCTACATGACGGTAATAGTTTGATTGCAGTGTTTACTTCAGTAATGCCACTAATATATGCATACTCCACGTCTTAATTCCATTTCTGTTTAGTTCAGTTATGACTTTAGTCGCATTAAGGTAATCAAAAATCACTGTTTACATGGTAGACTCTTAACCAGAGTATTGTTTTAATCATATTAAAATCATTTTAAACTATTGTTGTCCTTGTAAACATACTCAATGTTTGACACACCGTCAGGGCTCTGTGAACTTGCCATTGAGAAGCAGCATTGTATGTATCGCTGTTTGGAGCTTATGTAGGCCTAGAGTTCAACATTCATGTTTAACTAAATAAACAGTAAACACATCTTATTATTATTAGTAGTAGTAAAAGTACATCTTATTGAACATCATTTATTTTCATCACCAATTATCATAGTAAAACAGTTTCTCAAGCAGTTTGTGATGCATTTTGGAAACAGGAGATGAGCCCCTGGTCTAATGCGCCACCTGGCTTGAGAAACCCCTTCTCAAAGATTTATTATTTGGGTAGCACACATATTCTGAATGTCTTCGTCAGAATTCAAACGAGCCATTTTAATCTAGATTAATTTAGAGATTAAAAAAATTAATCTATGCCCACCTTCAAAATAGATATAGTTAAAACAGCTGATTTTTACAGCAAATTCTCCAAAGTAAATTCCCTAATCAGGGAAAGAAAACTAAAGCAACATATCTCTTTACATGATCTTCAATCAATATGGAACCTATTACAGAAGTAACTGGGCCATTACAAAACAATCCTTAGTGTTTAGCCTTGTGTAAGTGTAAAATGTCGATCATAATGGTCTTAAAGGGTCTTAAAGTCTAAAATTTGACTTGCAGAAACCCTGATAGTCGCATCTATCGAATTACTGAATCTAGAGCACTTTCAGCCGACTACAACGGCTACCAAAGTGCTGCACATAAAAAACACAAGCTACATCCAAACAGCCCAGATACACAAACTTACAACACTTGATTAAAAACCACAGTAAATAACATAAGGTAAGAGTGTTGGTTTTGGGCCGTGAGAGTCAGAGATGCTCCTCTTCTTCTGCAGCAGGTGACAGACTCTGTGGTTTTCAGATGAGAGGCAGCGTTTGAGGAGGTCTGTGAAAGCTCGTCTGATCTCTGTGTCACGGGTGTGTGTGTGTGTGAGAGAGTACGTGTGTGTGTTTTCTTATGTAATGCGTGATTCAGAAGTGTGAGCGGGCCGCTGGAGTTTGGGTGGTTGCTATGATTTGCCCCTCTCCTGGGCGGACGGAGGGAGTGCTGATCATTCACTCTCTTTAAAGACACCCACACACACACACACATTCACTTAGAGACTCAGCAGGACAGCCGTACACTCCCGCTCTTTTATATAAGCTAATTGTAATGTCTGTAGACTAGCGTGCTTTCAGTTTGGGGGGAAAAGGAAACTAATGAAGAACCATCAGCTATAATATTGGTAATAATAATAATAATAATGTTATCTAATATGAAAATTATATTCTTCGGTTGCATCTATAGGATAATTGTGATGAATATAGACTAGCGCTGTTCAATTTAGCGAGGGAGAAAAACATAAAAATTTAAATATTGTCTATATTATAATATTCTTTCATTCTTTTTGGCTTAGTCCCTTTATTAATCAGGGGTCGCCACAGCGGAATGAACCGCCAACTTATCCAGCATATGTTTTACACAGCAAATGCCCTTCCAGCTGCAACCCATCACTGGGAAATATAATAATATTATTATTATAAATAATAATAATAATAATAATAATAATAATAATAAATATTTATTTATATTTAACATAATTGGTTGTGGGGGATCATGGTGGCTCAGTGGTTAGCTCTGTCACCTCACAGCAAGAAGGTCGCTGGTTTTTGCATGCTCTCCCCATGTTTCAACCACAGTCCAAACACATGCGCTAAAGGTGAAATGAATAAAATAAATTGGTATTGTTTGAGTGTGTGTGTGTGTGTGTGTGTGTGTGTGTGTGTGTGTGTGTGTGTGTGTGTGTGTGTGTGTATGGGTGTTTCAGATGGGTTGCAGCAGGAAGGGCACCCACTGTGTAAAACATATGCGGCATAAGTTGACGGTTCATTCCGCTGTGGTGATTAATAAAGGGACTAAGCCGAAAAGGAAAATGAGTGAATGAATGAGGAATTTAAATAATAAATTCAGTTTGTTATATTGAGAAAAAAATATATCAGAAAAATATATGCACAATTATAATGGGCTCTTTAAGGTAATTGGTTCTACCTGGTTATGTTTTGGTGGTACAATTATATTGTGTGTTAATTTAATTGTATTTTGGATTAACTTTATTTTGAACCAAAAAAGGCAAACAGAAATATCAATAATAATAATAATAATAATAATATCAATAATAATAATAATAATAATGTTATCTAACATGAACATTATAGACTTCTATTTTTTCATATGGGCTTATTATAATGAATTTATGACTGCAGATTTGATGGAATATTTTGTTTTGGTCAAAAGATTTTGTTTTAAATAAATTTGATCAACTACAAGTAAAATAAATACAAATTTAAAAACTTTGCTGTTCACTAAAATAAAAAGTTTAAAATGTAAAATTTATTTGTTTTCTGTATCAGTTGTAGATTGACCTGCAGATTATGCATATGTAGATTAGTGTTATTTATATATATATATATATAATTATTAGCCCCCCTGAATTATTAGCCCCCTGTTTATTTTTTTCTCCAATTTCTGTTTAACGGAGAGAAGATTCTTTCAACACATTTCTAAACATAATAGTTTTAATAACTCATCTCTAATAACTGATTTATTTAATCTTTGCCATGATGACAGTAAATAATATTTGACTAGATATTGTTCAAGACACTTCTATACAGCTTAAAGTCACATTTAAAGGCTTAACTAGGTTAATTAGGTTTACTAGGCAGGTTAGGGTAATTAGGCAAGTTAATGTATAATGATGGTTTGTTCTGTAGACAGTCGAAAAAAAATTGCTTAAAGGGGCTAATAATATTGACCTTAAAATGGTTCATAAAAAAAATAAAAAACTGCTTTTATTCTAGCCAAAATAAAACAAATAAGACTTTCTCCAGAAGAAAAAATATTATCAGACATACTGTGAACATTTCCCTGCTCTGTTAAACATCATTTGGGAAATATTTAAGAAAAAAAAAAATTCAAAGGGGGGCTAATAATTCTGACTTCAACTAATATATATATATATATATATATAAAGATTATTATTATTATTTTTTAAATATTATTGAGAGAAAAATGAGACAATTTGTATAAATTTTATTCATTCAATCATTTTCCTTCGGCTTAGTCCCTATGTGTTATGTGATATTTTTATTTATTTATGTATTTATTCATTTGATTATTGATTTTCTTTACTTAGGAACCCAGATTATTAAGAGAAAATTAAGACAATTGCTGGTTAATTTTATATGTAATAATAATAATAAAATATATTGTAGATTGTCTCTTTATTTCAATTTTTAATATTAATTTCACAGCTGAACTATAGTAAAACCCTGGCTCTGTTATAAAGTTCTACTCCACGTTAGTCATTCATTCAATCCTTTTCCTTCAGCTTAGTCCCTATGTCAGAAGTCGCGACAAAACCGCTAACATTTCCAGCGTATGTTTTACACATCGGATGCCCTTTCAGCTGCAACCCAGTACTGGGAAACACCTATACACATTCACACACACTCATACACTACAGCCAATTTAGTTCATCAATTCCCCTTTAGCGCATGTGTTTGGACTGTGGGGGAAACCAGAGCACCCGGAGGAAACCCACGCCAACATGGGGAGAACATGCAAACTCCACACAGAAACACCAACTGACCCAGTAGGGACTCGAACCAGCGACCCTCTTGCTGTGAGGCAATGAGACAATGAGGCTCTGTTTTGTTCTCGAAGTTGATTTGAAAACCTCTTTGTGTTATTGTACAGATCTGTGTGTGTGTGTGTGTGTGTGTGTTTGTTTGACTGAGCTGAAAGTGAATTGATAAACAAATGATTTAGCCAGCTAATAACATAAACACACACACACACACACACACCTTGTAAGTGATCAGACGTGACGAATGTGAGTCTCCAGAGGGAAGAAAGAAGTAGCGAAAGTAAAGCCAGCTGCCAGCGTGTATCACACACACACACACACACATGCGCACACATACACAAACACACACGCTTAATTACAGGAGCGCTTTGAGCAGATTTAGCCGGGATGCTAACCAGAGAGGAGGAGGCAGAGGACGAGCTCTGAGCGGGACTGAACCGCAGAGGCGACGGCAGGATATTTCAGTCTCAGCTTCACTCTCATTATTTATCTGAGTTCAAGAACACACAACCTACAATTCAGCACTGCAGATGGGCAACACCAGCAGACCCTCCCACAACACACACACACACACACACACACACTACAGACAGCTATACCACACACTCTGCAGACAAATATGTAACACACACATACACACACTACAGACAAAATGTACATACACACACACACACACTACAGATAGTGATACCGCACACTCTACAGACAAATATATAACACACACACACACTACAGACAAAATGTACATACACACACACACACACTACAGATAGTGATACAGCACACTCTACAGACAAATATATAACACACACACACACACACTACAGACAAAATGTACATACACACACACACACACTACAGATAGTGATACAGCACACTCTACAGACAAATATATAACACACACACACACACTACAGACAAAATGTACATACACACACACACACACACTACAGATAGTAATACCGCACACTCTACAGACAAATATATAACACACACACACTACAGACAAATATACAAATCACACACACACACACACACACACACACACACACACACACACACTCTACAGACAATATATAACACACACACTACAGACAAATATACAACACACACACACACACACACTACAGACAGCTATACCACATACTCTGCAGACAAATATATAACACACACATACACACACTACAGACAAAATGTACATACACACACACACACACACGCACACACACACACACACACTACAGATAGTTATACCGCACACTCTACACACACACACACACACACACAAATATACAACACACACACTACAGACAACTAATCAAATCACACACACACACACACTACAGACAAATATACAACACACACACACACACACACACACTACAGACAGCTATACCACATACTCTGCAGACAAATATATAACACACACATACACACACTACAGACAAAATGTACATACGCACACACACACACACACTACAGATAGTTATACCGCACACTCTACAGACACACACACACACACAAATATACAACACACACACTACAGACAACTAATCAAATCACACACACACACACACACTACAGACAAATATACAACACACACACTACAGACAGCTATACCACACACTCTGCAGACAAATATGTAACACACACATACACACACTACAGACAAAATGTACATACACACACACACACACACACACACACACACTACAGATAGTTATACCGCACACTCTACAGTCAAATATATAACACACACACACACACACATACACCCACTACAGACAAAATGTACATACACACACACACACACTACAGACAAATACACAACACACACACACACACACACACACACACACACACTACAGACAAATATATATATCACACACACACACACACACACACACACATATAAATGTACAAACAACAGACAAATACATATAACACACCCACTATTGACAAATACACTCACTGGCCACTTTAATAGGTACACCTTAGTATCCCGGTACTAGGGGTTAGAACCCTTTTGCCTTCAGAACTGCCTTGATCCTTCGTGGCAACCATGTCACTGTTAAAGTCACCTAAATCCCCTTTCTTCCCCATTCTGATGCTCAGTTTGAACTGCAGCAGATCGTCTTGACCATGTCTACATGCCTAAATGCATTGAGTTGCTGCCATGTGATTGGCTGATTAGAAATTTGCGTAAACGAGCAGTCGGACAGGTGTACCTAATAAAGTGGCCGGTGAGTGTATATCAAAAATAAAAAGATATAACACACACAAACAACAAATAAATATACAACACGCATATATATACTCACTACTCAAATATATATATATATAACCACACACACAACTGACCCTCAAACACTACACACAACACACACTTCACCTGAATACACAGCATATTTAAATGCATATAAAGCAGGATTGTCTGTAATTTCCACTCAGCTTATGTTATTCCCACTTGAGTTAGTGTTTACTGTAGTTTAGTCTGAATGTACTGTGCTTGAGTGCTGTGATGACGCTCCAGTCTCATACGTGGGCCGGTCTGGGGTTACCTTTGGTTTCATCTGCTGATAGATTGGCTTGATAAAGTGTTTTCACACTTCAGCTGAGAGATTGACTGAGCGGTGTGTTTTTCTGATGTCGATCAGTGTTTTTAATAGCGCTGTAATGGAGTGTGTGATCAGTGCTGATGCGTTCACTAACGCCTGCTGACCAGTTCACATACACCCACTGTGTGATCCATACTGGCCAGACAGAATCTGCGGACATTTTTTTTGTGATTCACAGTTTTATTTTGGTATTTTTGCCCATTTATTTCTGCTTTTGAATTGCATTATGAGATTATGACCTTTCCCTGAAACAACTTTTGACCTTAAAGTTGTAAAAAGTGACTTTTATAAACATTTTAATAGTTAGCGGTGCTATACTGTCTGGGTTGCTGTTGTATATAACACTACAAAAACCTTGTAAATAACTGCCAGTACATTTTCTGTTATTTTACACACTATGGGCCCTGTCATACACCCGGCGCAAGGCGCGACGCAATTGTTGTTTGCTAGTTTCAGCTTCAGAGTTGTTTTGACGTTTTGCGCAACGCTGTTTAAATAGCAAATGCATTTGCGCTCATATGTGCGCCCATAGGCATTCTGGTCTAAAAAATGAGGCGTGTTGAGGCGCATTGCTGGCGCGTTGCTATTTTGAGGAACTTAAATAGACTGTTCAATAGATCAGATCAAAGCTGGTCTATTGTCCAGCGCAGAGCATGTTAGTTGTGCGCCTCGCTTACACACTGCTTAATACACACAGGATGTAGAGCAATACGCAGATATCTTTACATATGAAAAAGAATTAAAGGATTAAAATATTACAAATAATATTATTTTCTAGCCTACATAAATATAAAAACCATACATTCATGCCTTCTTCATCTCGGGGGGCTTTTTCAGTTTATTCGTAACAGTTTGCTTTTGTATAATGTCATTATTATTAGCAGTGATATTTATTATCTGCATTTTATATTTGTTTTATTAAAAACAAGCTTAGATTTGTCCACCTGTCAGGTTTTAGACCATATGGGGCACAGCTTGTGTATAAGGATATAACCCAGTTTTTTCAGCACACTTCATTATTATTGTTCATTTATTCGTTTGCTGGAAATTAGAACTGAATTTAGAAATAGTTTTGAAATAAATCTTTGCACTTAACAAATTAAATTAATTATGTATAGGCTAATAGATATCTGTGCGTACAACACGTTTCCCTATCCACGAGAGTGAGAGTGAAAGTAAATAATGAGGAGGCCCATCTCTCATTCTCGCGCTGTAGATGCTCTGTTTAACTGTTTTCTCTCTAGTGAAGTGTTCAGTTTTTACACTTACAAAGTCCGTAATGTGTCAATTGTTGAGTGGGCAAAATAAAACAGAACGTCAGTATTTTTAATAAGTGTACTTTTAAAAAAAAATTTGCTTTTACTCTTGCCATAATAAAGAATATAATTATAGAGTAACCTAGAGTTATGCTGTCATTAATATTAACTTTAATAGGTAGAACTCTCCGACATATGAAGAAAAGCAGGTGATGCATCAAAGTTTGATTAAAAAAATCATGAATGGTTATAAAAATCATTATAATAAATTCTAAAAATAATAAAAAACAATTAGTTTAAAAATCTTCACTGTTATTAATGATATGACGTAGTTCTGGAAACTTTTTACTTTGTTTATCCATCTGATTTTACTGTCTGTTTCTTTTGAGATATATAAAAGAATATCTCAATGGCGAAAGCATCAAGTTTCAAAGCCTTGTCTGTTTCGTGAGGTGCGCTATGCAACGCCAGTCGAAAGTATAAATCAGCCTTAAGTTTGTTTTATTTTTTCTGTAGTTTAATGGTGCATCTAACCTGTCTTCAGTACTGCTCAATTTGAATACATCGATTATACGATTTTAAATTTAATACTTAAAGGTCTTAAAAAGTCTTAAATTTGACATTATGAGATCTGCAGAAACCCTGAGTTCTCTATTTGTAGAGATTTTAAAATGTCATTTATTTCACTGATTTAACCCTGAATTTACATGAATTTACAGTCTGATTACTCCAGTCTTCTGTATCTTATGTCAGAAATCTTTTGTTACAACATAAAAGTCTTCAGTTTAACGCAGCCTTGCTGAAGAATCATGTTAGGAATAATAAACAAGAACTATCTGACACCAGTTGAAAAATTATTAGCACTTATATTATTAGCTTATATATTATCTCTTAAAAAATAATAATAAATAATAATACGTGTGACTTAAAGCAAAGTGTGTTCCTTGATTAAAAACTATGCATTTGTGAGAAAATGTTCAGCATCTTTTTGTTTTATGTACAAAAAATGTAAATAAAATGTAAATAAAATTATAGAAGTATAAATGTCCCCACAAGTATAGCAATACCAGTACCTTTTGATCTTACGGGGGCTTTTTCTTAGTCCAATGAGTAAAACGGCTCCTAAATCAGAATGAAGTATTTATAAAATGTAAAACTGCATATTGTGTCCTGTGAGGGCTGATTTAGGGGGAGATGGAGAGACTATACAGTCTGCACAGTGGAAACATCATTACAGCTATGAGAAGTCCCCATAAAGATAGCTGTACAAGTGTGTGTGTGTGTGTGAGTGATGAAGACAGAGGTGTGTTTAGTGTGTCCTGCTGTGCTCTCGCTCTCTAATCAGCTCGGGTTCGAGGGCATGTCTGCTCTGCCCAAAGGCAAAGTCTCTGCTCTGGGACCACCAATATCATTTCATTTCTCCTTCTGTCTGCGTCTGCCTCTCAATCTGGGCTGTTTCTGAGCCAATTATGACCAATCGCACAGGCTTGTTTACCTGAGGTTGCTTGCCGAGGAACAAGCGGCCGTCAGACAATATCAAACTACACTCCTGTCGTCTGTTTCTCGCAAATAGAAGTAAACTGAAAATAACTTGTGGTGAGAGATCATTAAAAAGGCGTCATTGTTTTGTGTTTTTTTTAGTTGCTTCTTTAATTTTTTTTTAATAAAAGCAGCTTACGTATGAGATGCTGTATTGATTGTGCAGTTGAAGATAAAATGTGTGTATTAGCCCGCCTGTGACATTTATTTATTTATTTTGCAACCCAGGCTCATTACGGAAATGTACCCAAGTCTACATTTCTGGGGACAGTGAAATACATAACTGGAGGTACATCTGCTCTCCCTTTATGTTTTGCTAATCCACCAGAGGTCGCTGTGTATGCTTTTTAATGATCTCAAATTTCTCTCACGCGTCCTCTTCTCGCGTAAATCCACCAGAGGGCGCAATATACACTTCAGCTGACCAAGCCAACTTGCTGTCGACTGACTGACTCACCTACCCACCCACCCACCCACCCACCCACCCACCCCCTTCCCTAAACCCAACCGATAGTGTTTGCAAAAGCAATCTAGAAAAAGAAAAGCCATCGAGGCTGTGTCATTTTATAATGTTTTCAACATGTTGTTTATTTATTTATTTATTTATTTTATTTTTTGCTTTTGTTTTACCTGCTTTCTGGAACTGTTCTTTGCTGGACGCAAACCACATCGCTTGAATCCCAGTCAGCTTCACTCTGCATCCCAATTCCATTGGCATACTCGATGAGCTACTGGGCAAACTAGGTCAAAAACTAGGGCAAAAGGTAAACGGTCAGCTGTTAAGCATGCGTATAGCAACAGAAGCCATCTTTGGCGTCAAACCGCCCCATAGGATTTATTTTAAAGACTAAGGCCCAATCCCAATTCTATTTTTGTGCCCCTTCCCCTTGGTCCTTCAAACTGAGTGTGAAGAGGAAGGGCTTCAAAATGTACCCCTAAGAAATGGGACACCTGAATACGTCATCATATGTCATCACGATCTCTTGCTTCATTTGAGATCGACGATCACGACTGCTGTAGTTATTCCAGTTGTGTTATTTTTTGTTTTTTATCTTAAAGAAATCACTGAAGGCATATATTATGTTATCATAATGATCTAATGTGGCAATAAGATCGTAACTGTACTGGGTATTTACACCGTGGCCATATTCATCCATGTAAACACACCAAAAACAACATTAACACTATAGCAGACACTGTAAACAGCTCATTCTCAGCCACTAGATTTTTCTGACAGGGTATTCCAGTGTCAGAATGTTGTGGGACTGCTGTACAGGAGTTATTATTATAGATTATAGATCGCCAAATTTAGCGGTTTTTATTTTAGCGTTTTTTAAAGCATGACGGTAAAACATGAACATATTATTAATATATTACAACGTGCTTGTTTGTTGTAAAAATTCGTAATAATGACAAAAAATACTAATTTGTGGATCTCCTTACTTCCGGGTGCAGCTATGCTGCTGTTGTGGCTGGTGTATTCTGGTAAATTTTCTTAACCCTTGGTTTCGAGTGTCGTCCTGAAAAATGTTTCTTTCGAGGGCTATCTTGTCCTTCCCCATAGCCCTACGCCTACAAGCTAAAGATAATTGGGACACCCCTACCCGTTCACGTGAATGCACAGAAGGGGGGTTAGGGATAAGGGGAATGACTAAGGAGTAGAATTAGCATTAGGCCTAAATGCAGCCAGATGTACCTCTGGGTACATAATTTGTGCTCTCCAGAAATGTAGACAGGGGTACATATCAACAATGAGTCTGTGTTGTTTTTTTTTACAAATATTTCCTAAGTGCTATTTAATGGAGAATTTTTTTTTTCAACAAATTATTAAACATAATAGTTTAATAACTAAATTCCAATCATTATTTTTAATATAATATATAATGATAAATAACATTTTCCTGGTTATTTTGTAAGATACTAATATTCACCTTAAAGTGCAATGGGGTATACGCACACAGACTTTTCATTTCAGCCAACCAGCCTCAGCACATCTGGTGAACTGTCTTCCCTTTATAAAATCGCCATGTTTAGTATCTGATATCTTAATAATGAGTGATCTTCACTGCCTGATAGTTATATACGATATGAACTGGGTCTCAGACCAGACAAAGAGGCACTGCATTAAATTCCATTTCCCCCCGCGATGTTTTTAAATATGACAGGTTATTTTACGCCAGTATTTTCAATGGAGTTTCTGTGCTCACCTGCTGATTTTGAGGCGCTAGCGGTTACACAGTCTTTCATCTTGGTGTGACTCTGGAGTCAGATCTGAGTTTTAATAGTCATATCAAAGCAGTTATTAAATCAGCATACTATCATCTCAAAAACATTGCAAGAATTAGATGGATTGTTTCCAGTGAAGACTTAGAGAAACTTGTTCATGCTTTTATCAGCAGCAGGGTGGATTACTGTAACAGCCTCCTCACTGGCCTTCCCAAAAAGACAGTCAGACAGTTGCAGCTCATCCAGAACGCTGCGGCCAGAATTCTGACCAGAACCAGGAAATCAGAGCACATCACACCTGTCCTCAGGTCTTTACACTGGCTCCCAGTTACATTCAGAATAGATTTTAAAGTATTATTACTGGTCTATAAATCACTAAATGGCCTAGGACCTCAATACATTACAGATATGCTCACTGAATACAAACCTAACAGATCACTCAGATCTTTAGGATCAAATAAACTAGAAATTCCAAGAGTTCAGTCAAAGCAGGGTGAAAGTGCAGATGCAAAAGCTGCTAAACGCCACTTCGCCAAAAATGAGATAATCACATTAAGTGAATGCTTTAGGCATGTAGTACGTTCAACAAATAGTTTTGTTTGAAATCATCTAAATCCCAGCGACAGCGCATTCAGAAATAACAGTTTGTTGGCAAAAGCAGCTAAACGCCACTTGCCCTTGACAGCAAAAGCTGCAATATCTCGAGAACCAATCAGAAGGCGTGAATCGCATCAAATGTTTTCAATGTAGCGGCCGGCTTTTATGAGGAGACTGTTTTCTTCTGCTTCCGATTTTAAAAGACGGAGTTTGATGACCTGGATGAGCCTGTCCGACTGTCAATGAATGGCAAATGAAAACGTCCCTTACCTCAAAACTCATTATAAGAAGCATTATAAGAAACAGAAAACACACTGTGCAGTCGGAAGTGTAACATGCATTCATAATGTTCTTTTGCGCAGCGATGCTATTTTGAATGAGTCCGATTTACTATACGTTAAACGGCAACTCCATTTCACGAAAGACAGAGTTAAGATGCTGTTCTTTTATCCCACATAGATGCTATGAGGATAAACAAGAGACGAAAAAGAGACCAAGACCTTGAGTATGGTGAGAATGAATGAATGACAGCTTCTGAGAGACATCCCCTTTTTGCACAGTAGGCTGTGTTTTACCTTGTGTTTTATTTGCTAATGTAAGCTGTTTTAAAACAGTGGTTCTCAAACTGTGGGACGTGTACCACTAGTGGTACGCAGGCTTCCTTCTAGAGGTACACAGAGGAATCAAATATGTCATATGTACATGCTACATATATTTCAAAATTTATCAAAAAGGATTTATATATGATTATGACGACATATAGCCTATATTTCTGAGGTCCAGGCAACATTTCCAGGTGTCGAAGAATTGGCTACTATATGCTAATACTTTACATATAAGTACAGGAGTTTAAAATATATATATATATACTTTTTAAGAACAGTACCCTACCATTTTTTACTTTTAAAAGCACATTTAAATTTAATTGTTGACGTTTAAAAATTTTTTGTTTGTTTGTTTGTTAGTTATTTACATTTAAGCACAGTACAGTGTTAATCTGCCATGTTTTTGAACTATGCAGAGCTGTAGCTGCTTGATTATATTATATTATATTATATTATATTATATTATATTATATTATATTATACTATACTATACTATATTACATTATATTATATTATATCATATCATATCATATCATATTATTATATTATATTATATTATATTATATTATATCATATCATATCATATCATATCATATCATATTATTATATTATATTATATTATATTATATTATATTATATTATATTATATTATATTATATTATATTATATTATATTATATTATATTATATTACGTTATATTATATTATATTGTATTATATTATATTATACTATACTATACTATACTATACTATACTATACTATACTATATTATATTATATTATATTACGTTATATTATATTATACTATACTATACTATACTATACTATATTATATTATATTACGTTATATTATATTATACTATACTATACTATACTATACTATATTATATTATATTACGTTATATTATATCATATTGTATTATATTATATTATATTATATTATATTATATTATATTATATTATATTATATTATATTATATTATATTATATTATACTATATTATATTATATTATATTACGTTATATTATATTATATTATGTTATGTTGTGTTGTGTTGTATTGTATTGTATTGTATTGTATAATATATTATATTATATTATATTATATTATATTATATTATATTATATTATATTATATCATATTATATTATATTATATTATATTATATTATATTATATCATATCATATCATATCATATCATATCATATTATACTATATTATATTATATTATATTATACTATACTATACTATACTATATTATATTATATTATGTTTTATTATATTATATTATATTATATTATATCATATCATATCATATCATATCATATCATATCATACTATACTATACTATACTATACTATACTATACTATATTATATTATATTACGTTATATTATATTATATTATATTATATTATATTATATTATATTATATTATATTATATTATACTATATTATATTATATTATATTACGTTATATTATATTATATTATATTATGTTATGTTGTGTTGTATTGTATTGTATTGTATTGTATTGTTATATTATATTATGTTGTGTTGTTTTATATCGTATCGTATCGTATTGTATTGTATTGTATTGTATAATATATTATATTATATTATATTATATTATATTATATTATATTATATTATATTATATTATATTATATTATATTATATTATATATATATATACCATATATATTGTGTCGTATCGTATCGTATTGTATTGAATTATGTTATGTTATATTATATTATATTATATTATATTATATTATATTATAATATTATATTATATTATATTATATTATATTATATTATATTATACTATATTATATTATATTATACTATATTATATCATATCGTATCGTATCATATCATATATATTGTATCGTATCGTATCGTATTGTATTGTATTGTATTGTATTATGTTATATTATATTATATTGTATTATATTATATTATATATTTAAATTGGTAATAAATGAAAATAATTAATGAAAAAGTTTTTGTTTGAATAATTTTAAGCCATTTTATGAACTTATAAAATTTTTACTTCAAAATTGACCTTTTATTTATTTATGTTATTTGGCAAGTCTGACCAGTTTGTTTTTGTGCACTACAGCAGCAACCGTGTGTGTGTGTGTGTGTGTGTGTGTGTGTGTGTGTGTGTGTGTGTGTGTGTGTGTGTGTGTGTCTGATTGCAAGTGTGTGTCTGATCTGTGCACTATATGAGAGAGTGAGAGTGTGTGTGTGTGTGTGTGTGTGTGTGTGTGTTATCTTCGGTGTCTTCAGAGAGTTTGCTGATAGTGTTTTTCTGAGCTCATCATGTCTGTTTCTCTCTGATGTCTTCACTTTTCCATCCTCTCATTCTCCAAGTTTCTCTCATGAGCTCAGTGGGAAACTACACACAACCACAAACAGACAGAGACACGCATACATGGACACACAAACATACTCGCACACAAACAGAAAGAAACATGCACACATGGACAAACACACAGGGTGTACTTACACTAGGCCATCTGAACCGTGTCTGGTTGGGTTTGACCCCCATTCCCCGGTTTGTTTGAGAAGTGTGAGTGCTCCGAATTGAGCCCAAGTGGAAGAGGTGTGCCAGAGCGCGGTTCGGGTGGTGCTTTGGTGCGGTACGCTTGTAGTGTGAGTGCAAAGTACGCCTGAACCTGAAACTGAAGACACAACGTCACTTTTAAGGGACTGTTTCATATGGGTTTATTAATCATTCTTACTGTTCAATGAATTTGAACTGTCATAGTTTATTAAACCAGCTGTGGTGGATCTGTTTAACATAATATTTGACTGTGTGTCACTGCATATCAGAGGAATAAACATAATATAAAACTATATAACCAAAACAATGTCCCCTGTGCTGAGCGAGAGCGCTTCTCTTCTGTTAAACTGAACAGTCGCATCACTGATGATGTAAGCGTGCTCCGACTCGGAAGGTAAACATGTAGTGTGAGTGCAGGCCGAGGGGGACAAGCACGCTCCAGCATGGTTCAAGGCAACCGTACCTAGTGTGAGTACACCCTTACTCACACACAGACATGCACATAGAGGGAGGCACAGAAACACATATACATAGACACACACAGATACACATAGAGAGAGACAGACACACGTAGATACATACACACACACACACACACACACAGAGAAAGATAGACACACTCTTAGAGACGGAGACACGCACACACAGATAGATACACAGAGAGACACACACACAGATACTCAAAGAGAAACACACACATATACTGTACACACACACACACACACATAGAGACACACACACACACACACACACACACACCAGTGGCCAGCAGCCTGATGTCCCAGTGGTTTTATCTTTATTTTCTTTTCGGCTTAGTCCCTTTATTAATCAGGGGTCGCCACAGCGGAATGAACCGCCAACTTATCCAGCTATTGTTTTATGCAGCGGATGCCTTTCCAGCTGCAACCCATCACTGGGAAACCAAACAGACTTCTCATTTTAGTTATTTGACTGAATACACACAAGCATAAATAGCGATGTTAACCCAAATCCTGAACACCGTGTGATGTGTGTGTGTTTTTACTATTTTGTAAAACGGCTCAAGATTATAGTTTTCACCTGAGATTTGGAGCCAAATTACAGCAGGTAAAGCAACGACTGTAGAAAGATGGCAGCATCATTATTTTATTTTCACACAGGCCTCGCTGACTTTGGCTGTCTTTGTTACATTATTTGCCAATGGCGACAGTTCAAAAAAAAAAAAGTAGTGTGTGTGTGTGTGTGCGTGTGTGTGTGTGTTTTCTCCTGAAGTGCCAAAAACGTTCTTTTCCAGAAGTTTGCTCGCCCGTGACTGTAAAGCATTAATGATATTAATGAGGTCTCAGTGATGTTAGGATCTCTGTGAAGTTACAGAAAGAAGTGGGTGGCACGGTGGCTCAGTTGTTAACCTCATAGCAAGAAGGTCGCTGGTTCACGTCCCGGCTGGGTCAGTTGGTATTTCTGTGTGGAGTTTGCATGTTCTCCCCATGTTGGCGTGGGTTTCCTCCGGGTGCTCCGGTTTCCTCCATAAGTCCAGACATATGCGCTATTGGGGAATTGGGTAAACAAAAACTGTCCGTAGAGTATGAGTGTGTGTGTGAATGAGTGTGTATGGGTGTTTCCTACCACTGGGTTGAGACTTGCCAAACATGCCAAATATCTGATGCGTGTCAGTAGGGATGGGTACCGAAACTCGGTACTTTATCGGTTTCGGTGGAAAAGACCGAAGTATCAATAAGCTCTGATGTTAACAGTTCTGCTATCGGTACTGGAGAATAATTGCTGAATAAACATTACGTACAGTAGCATAATTTAACTGAGCAACCTTTTCTAATTTGCCATATTCCATGTTCGTCTGCACAGTTGGCAATCTCATATGAGGAATGTTTGTGTTTCCGGCAAGCGCATCAAGTATAAAACGCAACAGACTCGCGCACACACAGCTCGTAAGCTTGGGGAGTGACCAAAAAGGTTGTAGCTATTTCCCATGTGGACATCGCCAATGCCCGTTGCAACAAACGCAACAAGTTGTTTTCTTGAATAAGCAGAAACGCAAGCAATCAGACTAAGTGAAAGTATCTTCAAAAGTGCATTAACTGCAGAAAGACAAATGAAACGTTTTTGACTGCCTAGCTGCTAACGCTAACGTCACATCATCCACATCGTTATGCCTGCAGTCAATCACCTAAATTAGTATAATACAATGAAAGCAGTAGGTTTTTTCTGCAGTAGCCTAAATAAATCTTAAACATTAAAAATGCTTTTACATCAGCTGTATTTACAACTATAGCCTATGACTAGCCTAATAATAAACTATGCTTATTAGGAAATTATAAAAAACAGCTTATTTTTCCATTGCAAGATGCTCCAAAACTGTATTAAAACACAGTTAACTGCCAAAACACAGTTAACTTATTTATATGAATGCGTTAATGAAAAATCATAAACATTATCTCATTTAACTGCATTTCGCAACTCAGAGAGGGTATTTTCAACTGTGGGGAGCACAATAAACCAAGAAAGAAGCACTGGCGCTGTTGTCCTGTGGCTGCCGTCGCATCATCCAAGTGGATTCAGCACACTGGTGGTGGTGGTGTGGTGAGACTATCCCCCCCCCCCCCCCTTAATGATTGTGAAGCACTTTGGGTGTATGGTCACACACAATAAATGCGCTAAATAAATACACCTTACTTACTTACTTACTAAACAAAGACAAACATCGTACAACACAATAACGCTAGCATAATTAAGTTGTAAAACGTAACAAAATAGCATTGCCAAAATAATACACCTGAGAATAAATAATAGATATAAGTTGATCTAACTGTCCGTTAGATATACACAAGATGGATTGTATATCATGTTTTAACTACAATGGGGAGATGAGATCCAGCGGTAGATCCGAGATGGACTGCCTGATTAAAGCTGCTCTCGGAGGGGGAGGTGATGACGGAGCTCCTGCTGACAGGCTGGGGGTCGGAGTCCGCATAAGCTGAGGCACATCGCCAAAGATGCGCTATCTTTGTTAACAAACTGCCGATTCGAGTTTAAAACAATTAGATTCTCGCCTGAAAACTCTTTATACTTTATTTTTATTTGACACAACAGAGGAGTATTTTTTAAATCGTGCAGGTTTTATCAACACAGGCTCATTCTGAAAACGTAGTCCCGCGGACGTTTCTGGAGACCGCAAATTATGTAGCCGGGGTTACGTATGGCTGCATTTAATTTTTTTAAATGAACGCTAGGGGGTGGTGTGATGCTGTTCCTTTTCGTGCTTATCGGCTGACCGCTTACTCCGTGTTGAGGGCTTTCCCGCCGCAACCAATTTGTCCAGATAGCTCGTGTACGTCGGTAGACTTGAGATACAGAGAGGAGATGATCACGACGACGATGACGGGATTCGAGTCCGGGGAAAAGCGCTTCCAGAAATCAGGTAAGACAAAAACAGAATCCAAAAAATAAAATGAGAAAGGGAATAAACACGGTTGAGAATGCGGTGAAAATCCAAAAACGTGGTAAAAATCAGACGAGAGCTTTTCGTTTTCTGGACGGCTTTTGTAAATCGTTGGTTGGTTTTAGGGAAGTGAGTGGGCGGGTCAACCGATAAAATTGGTTGGGTTTAGGGAAGGAGTAGGGGTGGGTCTGTCGATTGGTCGGCCGGCCAGTCAGTCATTCAATCAGTCAGACAGACATTCGGTCGATAGCGGCCTCTGGTGGTTTTAAGCAAGAACAGCAGGCGCGAATGGCACTCATGAGAGAAATTTGAGAAATGAAAAAGCACACACAGCGGCCTCTCGTGGATTCACGAAAAACAAAAACTGCAAAAATACGTACCTCCCAGGACGTATTTTGCGATCTCCAGAAACGCCTATGTGACTACGTTTTCAGAATGAGCCTGGGTTGGGTTTTATCCTCCGCCATTAGCTTTCGCTGGTTGGGCTACAATGCATTCTTGGATACCTGTTCTTCGCAAGTTCGCACAAGTCGCCTCTTGATGCGTCCATTGGTTAACATTAGAGCTTGTCAGAAAACATGGCGGAACCATGCCATTGATTCTCATTCTTTATAGTACGGTTACAAATCACTATAGTATAAACTATAAATGAATGACTATAGTGTCTAGTTTTTGTGGAGTGTCATCATCACCCAGGTTTAATAGCACACAAATTGATGAACAGAAATGAACAAACACACTTAAAGCTTTCCTAAAATCAGTAATTGATCTGGTCTATGTACTGTATGTACTGTATTTCTGCACCCCTGTCCTGATTTTACCCACGATGCTTTATTGTGTGTTAAAAGTGTCCTATCCGGCAGGCAGCTGCCATTATGTGGCGCTTTCTCCACTACTGGGCCTAATTCAGCATGCAGCGTTGCAAATGACTGTCAGAGTAATGAGAGCTCGCCGTGGAGAGTGTGTCCTGTGTCATGTGCGTGTGTGTGTGTGTGTGTGTGTATGTGTTTCTGTAAGTCATGTCTCATGCTCAGTGGGGCCCCTCCAGGCGACGGGGGTCTGTAAACACCTCATCAGCTGATTAGCCTCAGTTAACACACACACACACACACACACACACACACACACACACATTGTCATAAAAACAGGATAGTTCATGTCCCGGTTATAATAGTGTGCATTATTGGGTTGCCGTACTGTAAAGTCGCATGGTTTAAAGCTCCGACTGACCCAAACAACCCAGACCAAACTTTAGTGAGTATGAAAGCGCCCATGGCTATGTTTGGGATGGCGTAGCATCGTATTTATGGTGTTTTTGCATAATGCAATGCTTTTTGTGCACTGTATGCAAATTTCGTACGTACTTGCAGTATGCAGATGACAAAAAATATGCAGTACATAACCTTGACGCATTACACATCTCACAATACAGTGCATTTGACTTGGACTTACTTTAAAAATGTCACAAATAGTCATCAAAACTTTCCCTAAAACAGGCTAAATAATTTTAGATTAGATTATTCATTTGCTTACAGCATTAGGAGATTATTTTGCTTCTGTCAAGGAAAAACTCACTTAATTATGACTGAAAATGAAATGATATTTTTTATTTGTCTAGAAAATGCTTTTTGGTTTATGAATTTATAGATATTTGGACCAAAAACATCTACATTGCTAAAAATTACATAATGAAAAGTCATGGATATGTGTGTGTATACATTAACTTAATTTAGAAGGTTAATCAGGTTTTTTTAAGTTTTTAAGTTTTTTTTAATTAATTTTAACTTGATGTTTTATGTCAGCTTAATTTATGTAAATTAAAATGACTTATAAAGTCTACAGCAGGGAAAATAAGTATTGATTTTTTCCTGGGTATAATGTTTCTAAAGGAGCTGCTGACATGGTATTGAAGCAGATTTCGGTAAAAACTTAAACAATAAAAATATAAAAACAATAAATAAATAAATAATTAATTAATTAAATAATAATAAATCTGAAAATTTTATTATATTTAATAAGAAAGGAACGACACAAGGAGAAAGAACTGAACTACTGAAATGTATTTAATACTTTATATAAAAGGCTTTTTGGTGCTGCAGCTTTAGGACTCCTCTCATATGGAGAATGAAGTCACATGCATTGCTCAGTTGCTGAGTTTCTCACAGACTTCAACAGAGTGTCAAAATCTTGATGATTCTGTGGGTCTTGTCTATCAAATCTGAGCTTTATTTTGTATTCTCTGTTGGATGCAAGTCAGGTGATTGGTTGGGCCATTCTACAGCTTGATTTTCTTTCTCTGAAAGCCTTTGTGAGTTTACTTGGCTGTGTTTTGGATCATTGTCTTGCTAAAATGTCCACCCTGGTTTCATCTTCATCATGTTTGCGCCACATTGTTTAAGTAGCAAATACATTTGTGCTTTGTGGACACATGGGGGTGCCGGTCTAAAAATTAGTTGTGTTAAGGCGCATTGTTGACTCATTGCTATTTTGAGGATCTGAAATAGACCAACAGCACCATTGACCAAATAAAAGGTGCTCTAAAGTTCAGCGCAGAGCTCGTTAGTTATGCACATATGCGAGTTTAAGGTTTCAGCTTATTCATGACAATCTGCATTAGTATAATGTTAATATTATGAGCAGTATTATTTATTATCTGCATATTCATATTTGTTTATTAAAAACAAGTTTAGATTTGTCCACCTGTCGGGTTTGGGAGACATCTGCATCCCCATATGGGGCAATAGGAAGTGTGTTTGGATATAAATCAGTTTTTTGACCATGAAATTAAATATGTAGGCTGATGAATGTCTTCAGTGGAGTGCGTACAACACAGTTTATTCACTCCACCAAATTAAAGGAGTAAAGTAAAGAGTAAAAGTAAAGAGGCTGACTGGAGGAGGCTCGTTCTTTATCCTCGCGCTGCAGATGCTCTGTTTAACTGTTTTCTCGCTAGTGAAGTGTTCAGTTTTTCCAGTTGCAAAGTCTGCCATGTAAATAATAAATGCACCATGGCACAACGCAACTGACTGCAGACTCGGAATGGGAGATGAGACTCTGATTGGTTTAATGCTCGTTATGCTTAAAACACACCCAGAACTCATTAAGAGAATAAGCACAGCCCTGTTAGACCATGCGCCGGGGTGCAGAGTGTATTTTTACATCCTTAAAATAGCAAAAGTGGATTCAGACATGTCCTTAATACTTTTAGCGCCATGCGCTTTAGACTTTGTGCCTAGATCGTTAAAATAGAGCCCCATAAATCTTTTGAGTAACTTTTATTTCCATACCCTTCACTTTTGCTGTTTCTCAGTTAGTTTATTTTAGCAGTGTATTACAGTTTTGTTTACAGACGCTAGGACACATTTCTCAATACTTAAGTCACTTTTGCAAAACTCTTCACACAATTCTCCTAACCGACTTTCAGCGTGGCGAAGCAGTTCATTTCACATTCAAAATGCACGACAACTACCAACACACTTTATTCAGGTCTCAAATTAACTCATTCATTCAGAACACTAGCAAAGGTTGACAGTAAACAAACACACTTTGACACCCACAAACCAATGAGCTAAAAAACACTAACAACATGTAGCATCACACAGTGTTTTCTAGTGTAAAACAAGGACACATCTTTGTTTATGATTGCAATATATGTTACTGGAATGAATCAGACATGATGCCAAATTCCTCAGTATTTGATGTCGTTTATTTATTTATTTATTTATTTATTTATTTATTTATTTATTTATTTATTTATTTATTTATTTATTTATTTATTTATTTGTTATTTTTTTAATAAAGTAATTCCAAAATACAAGAATTTACTTCCACACCATCCACTGACACAGATACAATAGTAATGCTAATCTACTCGGTCTTCTCCATTGGCCACATGTTCTCATCCACATCACTTTATATGTCATCTAGGGCAATACACCTAGGAAAGACTCTTCTGGCATGCCTGATCCATCCCTGGCAATCTTCTTCCTCTTTCAGCCATTTCTCTATTTCTGGCTGGGTCTATTGTGTTTGCATCGCATTACAAACCTATTCAGCAGTTGTCTCCTTTTGCAATGAAATTGAAAGCGTAACCCTGGTGTAGATGTTCACCTACAATGAGAATCAGCTGTGGCTGGTTGAACTGCATTATTAGATGTGAAATATGTTTCAGTGAAGTATTGCTGTTGAATTTTGCTCTCTTATTCAGTTTTGCATGATGTTATTGTTTTGAACATGAGTTTAACAGTTTTGAAAGCAGTAGGCACATGCAAAATGTCCTGTACGTACAGAGTTTTGGCAGTTGTTGTGTCCGAGTGAGAAAAGAATTGATGAAATTTGAGAGATGTAGTCAGTGAATGCATTTTGGGCCAAAACAATGAGAATTGGTCCTCAGTTTAGCCCACAGAGACTTCTGTTGTGCTCACTGTGTGTGGAGTTTTGCAAAAGTGACTTAAGTATTGAGAAATGTGTCCTAGCTTCTGTAAAAAACTGTAATATACTTTATATGAGTCAGAATACAATCAAATACAATGGTCAACAAAAAATGACTGTTTTCATAATGTATTGCAGAACGTTTCTGGTGCTACTGATGTGGGATACGGGTAGTGTTAGAGACAGGTTTGGGAGTATGGGCAGGTTTAAGGGTGGGTTGAGGTGTAAGGGATGGTCAACAGTGTAATTAAAGGTGTAGTTACAGAAATTAATTATAGATGCAATTACATGCAGGTATTTAATCAAGCATAGGTACAATGTAAAAACATGTATTTACACAATAAGTACATTGTACCAAATGATTTAATTTAAATAATTAAGGCCACCTAATATAAAGTGGAAGCAAAAATTCTACGCAGCAAAACATCTCAACATGAACAGACACTTGAGGTCAACGAATCCAGCATTGACAGATTGTGAATTAGAGACAGAAAAGCAGCCGCTGAATGACAAACGTCACTCCTCCCTGCTCAGTATGTCTTCATTTCAGCCTATTCTTCTCTTAATGCGCCGTTGTCAAAGACACAAAGTGAAAGCAGGAAAACTGCACCCAGAGCGTCGCCAGTGAACAATGGGCAGATTTCAGCAGTGCGTCTGTCTGATGAAGAAGAAGGCGAGTTTCGGGCCCTTGAGATGTCTGTCATCTGCCGTCCTCTACTTTCCCTCTTGGGACGCGGCAAAGGAGGCGCGAGACATCTCCCACCATCTTTAATTTTCACCTCGGTTGCCGCGCCGACACCATGGCAACTGAAGGGTGGCGACCTGCCGTATCCGGATGCTGCCGTTACCCTTCGATGCCCTGAGAAGCCATGAGCTCTAGGGCCCAGCGGGGGGCCGAAAATCGGAGTCCTGCCAAATATAGTTCTGCTGGAAGAACCGCACAGCGCAGGTACCAGCACTCCAAAAGTGTTTGAGTGTAAACTAGTTTAGAAGTCACTGAAAAGCAAAACACACAGTAAAAAAATATATGTTGGCATCCACACAATCAATTTGTGTTGGGACAACCTGAAGGAATTAAGCTAGCTCATTAGTTTTGACAAATTTGAGTGGATTAAACATTAAACAATTAAATTGTCCCCCAAGAAACTTCATCTCAATATAAATAAGTAATTTGAACCAAAGCAGATGTAATTTTTGTGTGTGTACTGCACACAATGGTTTGGAAATATAATGGGCTCTATTTTAATGATCTAGTTGCAAAGTCTAAAGCTCATGGCGCAAAAGCATTGAGGGCATGTCTGATTTCACTTCTGCTGTTTTAGGGATGGAAAAATATAGTCTGCACCTCTGCACACGGTCTAACAGGGTTGTGCTTATTCTCTTAATTCTCTTAAAACAGTTAAACAGAGCATCTGCAGCGCGAGGATAAAGAATGAGCCTCCTCCATTCAGCCTCTTTACTTTCTCTTTACTTCACTTTTACTCTTTACTTTCGTGAAGGAAACAGTGTTGTACTCACTCCATTAAAGACATCCATTAGCCTACATATTTAATTTCATTTAAGCGCAAAGTTTTGTTTCAAAACTATTTCTAAATTCAGTTCTAGTTTCCAGCAAACGAATAAATGAACAATAATAATGACGTGTGGTTATACCATATACAGATGTTTCCAAAACCCGACAGGTGGACAAATCTAAACTTGTTTTTATTAAAACAAATATAAATATGGCTGTAATAAAGAAAACTCATAATAATAATAACTTTATAAAAATGCTAATTGTCATCAATAAACTGACAAAAGCCCAGAGATGAGGCATGACATTTAAAAAAATTAAGAAAGCAAGAGTTTTTGAGTTTTTATATTGTTTTATTATATGTATAAAATCATAATATATTATAGTAGAATAATAATGATATACTATAATGAATGTTTGTAATGTAAATCCTGTATTACTCTGTCAAACTGTCTTAAGCAGTGAAGTTCTGGAAATAAAAATACATTGAGATATGGTTTAATTAAAAGATGTGTTTTGGAGGCTCTGGGAGATCGTTTTATCACTGAGGAACAGTGAAAGTGAAGGGTCTGGAAATAAAGGGTTTAGGATGTTTTAGAGGCTTTTGAAGATCATTTCCTCAATCACAGTAAAAGTTCTGGACATTCGTAAAATTCCTTTTACATCCTTAAAGGAAAAAATGTAAAGAAATAAACTATTAATCAGATCACTGAATTGATTTACTTTTATATGTTCATATTTGTTAGGAATCATTGGAAGCTGAATCTGGTGGTTAGAACATTTAATTTTACATTGACAATGCACAGGGTCATCTCAATCACAATCGGTCAGTGCTAGAACTGGGATTCATTGGCTTGAAGTGTGTGATTTGAGTTGAAAAAGTGTGTGTGAGTATTTTTGCTGCTTTTTTGTTGACCATTGTATTTGATTGTTTTATGGCTCATATAAAGTAAATTAATGCACTGTAACAAAATCATGAATTTATAAAAAGTCATGACGACAAATGTTTTATTGTTTTCATTTAATGTTAAACTGTTATTTAACGTTTAATTTAAGTTAATCATTTTTAAACTATAGTTATACAGTTTAACTTAGTATTTTCTTTATAGTGTGTATATATATATATATATATATATATATATATATATATAGATAGATCTATCTATCTATCTAGATGTTTAACAGAGCAAGGAAATGTTGACAGTATGTCTGATAATATTTTTTTCTTCTGGAGAAAGTCTTATTTGTTTTATTTCTGCTAGAATAAAAGCAGTTTTAAATTTTTTTTAAATAATTTTAAGGTCAATATTATTAGCCTCTTTAAGCTATATATTATTTTCGATAGTCTACAAAACAAACCATCATTATACACTAACTTGCCTAATTACCCTTCAACTGTATATCATAGAATATTATAGAATAATACTAATAATAACAGTAAGAAAATGGAGGGAAAAAACAACTTTATTTGTGTAGATGCTGGTCTCAAAAAAAGTCTGATGTTTGTAACGTAAATCTTGTATCACTCTGTCAAACTGTCTTAACTAGTAAAACTTCTGGAATTAAAAATTATTGAGATGGTTTAATTAAAAGATGTGGTTGAGAGGCTCTGCAAAGCTATTTCACCACTGAGGAACAGCGAAAGTAATGGGTCTGGAAATAAAAGTTACTCGGAAGGTTTTAGAGGCTTTTGAAGATCATTTCATCACTGAAAGTCAATCTTCTGGAAATTCATAAAATTCTAAAAATAAATTAATTAATTATCAATCAAATCACAGAATTGATCAACTTTGATAAATTAAAAAATTGCCATTTGTGCTTACATTGGATAAGAATCATTGGAAACTGAAACTGGTGGGTATAGCATTTAATGTTCCAAGGGTTATCTGGCCAATCATAGCACTCTGGGATTATAGGTAGGAGGGAATTTGTTCAAATCAGAGACTGGGAATAAAGGTAAACTGTAAAAAAAAAAAAAAACATAATTTAACAGTTTTCCGTATTTTATGATTTTTATTTTATTTTTTCTCCTCTTATTTATGCTTTTGAATTGTATTATGGGAGCTTAATCTTTCTTCCAACAACTTTTAACCTTGAAAGGTTGGACAAAGTGACCTTTATGAACCTTTATAATAGTTTAAGGTGATTAATTGTCAGGGTTTGCTGTTGTATATTACACTACAGAAACTTTGTGATAAACAAATGCCAGTACACTTTCTGCTATTTTATAGAATTATTCATTATTTTATGTACTTATTTATTATATCTTATTTCTTCTACATTATATTATTTCAAACTACTAAAATGTCAATAAAAGTCACTTTGATAAACTGTAGAGTTCAATTCTCATCATCAAATGTCCACAGTGCAGAGATCAACATCCCATAATGCAATTCACAATCAATAAACTGAAATCACTTGTGAATCACAAAATACAGAAACTCTTAATTAACATATTTGTCAGAGTGTACAGCAATAATGTAAAAATACAGTGTAAAAAAATCACCTATTTAGTTAGTACACTATATAATGACTGGGATAATGAACAATGGACAATTTAGTTATACCAACTAGTTGAATCCAGGAAGGTTATTGTAACGCTATTGTAATGTTTTCATAACTAATCAACAACAATCATTATTCTTACATTGTGGGTCTTATAATTCTCTACTTAAGTGTGTGTGTGTGTGGATGTGTCTTGACTGTGAGTCAGTGTGGTCAGTGTGGTCGTCCGTTCTGAATGCTGTCGCTCAAACGCTATAATCTCCCTCATTTTTGTCTCTCATCAGAAAAGCCAAATAACATTTATTGCCAAATGTCTTTTTTCCCACTGCTGTGCTGATAAAACAAATGTGTGTTTAAGTGCAGGTGTCCAGACTGCAGCAGATCATCCACCAACACACACGTCACGTCAGAGTCACACCGAATGTTATGAAGGATTCTGACACATCCGTCTTCTCACACACACACACACACACACACACACACACACACACACGCACACACACACACACACACACACACACAGGGAGCATCTGCATATTCATAGAGCAGTATGGGGTGAGATTAGTTTTATAGTGAATTTGTTTAAAATGTAAATCTCAAATTTGGTCCCTGATCATCCAAATTTGATCCAAAGATCTCTAATAGATGTGAGAATTTCCCCAATTTTTCATTAAAGCAAAGGAAATTGTCTGTTGTGTTTTTTTTCTGAAGTAACAAATGCTGTAATTCATTCATTCATTTTCTTTTTCGGCTTAGTCCCTTTATTAATCCAGGGTCGCCACAGCGGAATGAACCGCCGACTTATCCAGCACATGTTTTACGCAGCGGATGCCCTTCCAGCTGCATCCCATCTCTGGGAAACATCCATACAGTCTCGTTCACACACATTCACTACGGACAATTTAGCCTACCCAATTCACCTATAGTGCATGTCTTTGGACTGTGGGGTAAATCGGAGCACCCGGAGGAATCCCGCGCGAACGTAGGGAGAACATGCAAACTCCACACAGAAATGCCAACTGACCTAGCCGAAGCTCAAACCAGCAACCTTCTTGCTGTGAGGCGACAGCACTACCCACTGCGCCACTGCGTCGCCCAAACACTGTAATTTAGATTTTTATTTGTAATTCGGAAGAAATGACCGTGATAGAATAAAACATGCATTGTTTTTTACTCAAACCGATACGTAGATTTTTTTTTTGTTGCTATTTTTGCGCAGAATTTTGTACAATATCTGCAGATTTATGCTGAATGATTTTGGGCGTGTCATAACTAAAAACTTGTAATTAAAAACTTTAAATAAAAAATAATAAATTAACTTTTATTTAATGTTTACTGTGACGATGATGTGACGCTGACAACTAGGGTGCGGATCTAAATGCAGATTTATTAGAATGGTCAGGCAAGCAATGGTCAGCACAGGGGCAAACAGATGTATACAGGCAATCCAAAATCGTAGTCAATAGGCAGGCAGATGGTCACAAGGCAGGCAGCAGACAACTTAAAACAAACAAACAAGGCAAGGGTCAAAAACACAGCAAAGCAAGACAAAGGTAACGTGTGGTAATGTCACTAAACAGATAACAAGACTCAGCAATGCGTGTGTCAATCAGTCCAAAAGCAGCTTCAGCTGCGAGTGTCTAATCAATAGTGACTTGGAGCAGGTGAGTGTGTGTGTTGCATGACTGGGATCTGTAGTCCATAAACCGTGAATGCGAATGTTTTCCAGCTCTGGTGGTTAGATCGCTGGTGATCGTGACAGTTTACAATGCAAATCCAATTAGATCCACTCATATATGATAAACGAAGTAAGTCTTTCATATAATATATCTACTTAAAGACAGAAAATATGACTTTACAAACTGTATTGCAAATAAATCAATTGAACATTTGCATATTAGTCAATAATATTAGTGAAATTAATTTAAAAACTGAATAAATTTAGATGTACACACATTTATACACAAGTAAATAAATAGACTCAATGATGGGCTAAATCATGTGGGCCTACCCATACCTAACGCACCAAAGAAACTCACTTTCCTGGTCTCTTGTTACAAAATATATTAAAAATAATGAATAATATGAAGGGTAAACTATTTAGCATTTTTCCAGATGAGGGCCACAAGACCAGTTCTGTTTGTAAATCTGAGTGGTTTGGAAACATCTAGTTATTTCACCAAATATTGATTTGTTAATACTTATAACAATCAGTGGTGGAAAGAGTACTGAAAACTCATACTCAAGTAAAAGTATCATTACTTGCCTAAAAATGTAGAGCAAGTAGAGTAAAGTATCTGTGGTTAATATTACTCAGTCTATGAGTAAAAAGTAGCCCTTTCAAAAGTACTCAAGAGTAGTGAGTATTACACTGTAGAAAGCTAGAAAGCTGTAATTTGTGGATGTGTGTAAACGTAACATTCTGTAGTGCATTTAGTTATTGGCTAGCAGACACACAACATCATAATACGTTAATATTTAGTTTAGGTTATGACGTCAGGTGGCCAAAATTTAAAGTTTAGCCAGCATCAAAGGACAACATTATTTTGATGTCCAATAACAATGTTAAATGATGTTGATATTTGGTTGATTTTAAGTTGTGTTGGAATGTGACCAAAATCCAACGTCGAGCAACATCTCAAACATTTATTCCACCAACATTTATTCCTCGGTTATGGCAACCAAAATCGAACATCTAATAGACGTCCACATCAGATAGATGTCCACACAACGTCAAGCTGCAACATCATTAGATGTTGATATTTGGTTGGACGTCGGCCTGATGTTGGGTTCTGACGTCAACTCGATTTTTATTTCCAAGCAAAATGCAACGTCCCGACAATGCTAGGGTACAACATCAATCTTATCTCTAATGTTGACGTCTTATGCCTGCTGGGTGTTTAAGTCTATTTCGGTCATCATACAGTAAACATGTCATCTTCTCATCAGTGGCATGCATCTAAACAGTCTCTGGGTCTATGCATGTAAAGATTTTGGACATCTTCTTGGACACTTTTAATGCTTCTAAATGGTTTGCTGCAATAATAATTGGCTTATGTCTTGAAGTAGTTCATTATGATGCAATTTATGTGTGATTTCACGAGTTCACACTTGCAATCGTTTCAGAATAAAGCATATTTGGCGTGCTGTCCGGGGAGAGTGATCTGAGCTCGGGGGGACACCCCAACTCGAGTTATTCCCCTTATCAGGAAACAGAGAGGAATTGGGATTCGAGCGAAGTATCTAGCCCCGCCCCAGAACGCTCCCCCCGGGATTGTAATGCTTAAGAGGTGAGGTGTCGGGGTGGTGGAGGGATGCTAAAGTCGTGAGATGCTGCAGGTAAGACAGCTTTGGTATATATAGGGGTTTGGTCAAGAACTGATTGGATAATAGAATAATTGTCAATGACGTATTTGATACTGAAACTTCTGCACGTGCTCCTCCCGAAATTTGTTTATAAAACATCACTTGATTGGACAGGAATCACAGGACAGATTTTTCTAATCCCCATAGACAAGAAAATATAAAATAGTGACTGCAGGTTGAAGGAAAGTAGTGGAGTAAAAGTACAGATACAGCACAAAGAATGTAGTCAAGGGGATGTAAAAGTACACGTTTATAAAACTACTTAGTAAATTACAATTCCTGAGAAAAACTACTCAACTCAATCTACTTTTCAAGCTGTTTGGACAGAAATGTGTGTAAGTATAGTGTATAAACTGTCATATTAGGGTGAAATAAACACACCCAGTGCTTTTTTTTTTTTCAAATTTAACAACATAAAAACAGTGGACCAATTGGAGCTGTTTTCAGATCGACCGCAACTTTACGTCGGAGTGTGGTCCCCCCGCCCACCAATATTGATTGACAGCTGGGCGTATTAACATGTCCGGTAGTCACGTGTATAATCATATCAACAAGAGAGGACGAGCGCAAAGCAGCCGGGAATAAAAGGTGTGTTCAGTTCGCTAGGATCATCAATCATTATCAAACGTGATCAAGAGTGAGTGAACATGTTTAAAAACAGAGCATGTGTGTAATGAATTACAGCGATTCACTTCATCAGCACAGCCGCGTGTCAGAACAATTATAAAGGAAGACGCTTCAATCCCGGTTTGTGGACGTTAAATCAGGTTTATTTTGTACATTAACATAACAGATATCCATACAGCAGTGGAGATTACCAGTATCATGTCACGTGTGTGTGTGTGTGTGTGTGTGTGTGTGTGTGTGTGTGTGTGTGTGTGTGTGTGTGTGTGTGTGTGTGTGCGTGTGTGTGTGTGCGTGTGTGTGTATGTGTCTGCGCTATGTGTGTGTGTGTGTGTGTGTGTGTGTGTGTGTGTGTATGTCTGTCTGCTCTATGTGTGTGTGTGTGTGTGTGTGTGTGTATGTCTGCGCTATGTGTGTGTGTGTGTGTGTGTGTATGTGTCTGCGCTATGTGTGTGTGTGTGTGTGTGTGTGTGTGTGTGTGTGTGTGTGTGTGTATGTCTGCTCTATGTGTGTGTGTGTGTGTATGTCTGCGCTATGTGTGTGTGTGTGTGTGTGTGTGTATGTGTCTGCGCTATGTGTTTGTGTCCTCGCTGTGTGTGTGTGTGAACTTTGTAATGACATTGTGTGTGACTCTTTGTTGCAACTCCACAAAAAATGCATTAAATACTGATTGTTAAAGTTCTTACTGTAGTATTTCTCACACACGTTATGTGAGATCTGCTTCCTGAGGCAGCCGAGGGTGGCGATTGCTGACAGGCACGTGGGAACGGTGGGCGGGGAGGACTAGCCTTAAAGGGCCAGTACAAAAAAACAGCAAAACCTTTTTTCCAGCTATAATATAGACACTTCAAACAGCTGTAATAAATAATCTGACGGGTGTTTTGAGCTGAAACTTTACAGACACATTCTGGGGACACAAAAGACTTATATTAAATATGAAAAAAGGGGTAACCTATGTGCCCTTTAAAATATTGGAAATTCTGGAGACTCCATGAGTAAAATGGCTCCTAAATGAGACAGAATTAATAATTTCGCAAATGTAAAACAGCATATTGTGTCCTATGACGGTTGATTTAAGGGCAGATGGAGAGAATATACAGTCTGAACAGTAGAAACATCATTACAGCTATGAGAAGTCCCCATAAAGATACCTGTACAAGTTTGTGTGTGCATGTATGTGTGTGTGTGTAACAAATAAAACAGCATACTAATTCTAACCTGTACTTATTAAAACATTTAAAAGGATATGTGGTCCGACACAGTGGCTCAGTGGTTAGCCTCACAGCATGAAGGTCGCTGGTTCAAGTACCGGCTAGGTCAGTTGGCATTTCTGTGTGGAGTTTGCATGTTCTCCCCATGTTGGTATGGGTTTCCTTGGAGTGCTCTGGTATCCCATACACATTTCATACACATGCGCTACAGGGGAATTAATGACCTAAATTGTCTGTAGTGTAGAGTGTGTGAATGTGTGTGTGTGTGTGTGTGTGTGTGGGGGGGGGTTTACCAGTACTGGGTTGCAGCTGGAAGGGAATCCGTTGTGTAAAACATATGCCGGAATAGTTGACGGTTCATTCCGCTGTGGCGACCCTGATGAATGAAGGGACTAAGCTGAAGGAAAATGAATGAATGAATGTGATGATACAAGATTTGAATTTGCCTTATTAAAACATGTCAAATTGGTTTTAAAAAAAAGTATTGCGACAAACTATAAAGATTTCATAAAGTATAAAGAGTATTTTGCGGCTAAACTTAAATGTGACGAGTGTTTTAACATGTCTTCGGGTGATTCTTGCTGTAAATATGCCTGACAGGTTGTTTTTTTCTTCTTCTTCTTCCGTTTAGCATGTGTGTGTGTGTGTGCAGTGATGTGGTGCTCCTGTGGCTTGAGGATGGAGGAAGGTGCAGAGGTCAGTCAGTCAGAGTGTGTGTGTGTGTGTGCGTGTTGTTGAGGGTGGGGATCTGGACGCTGGGCTGCTGATCTCAGGCCAGCCGGGTGGTTTTTCGGAGGAGGATGTGAAGCGTTGAGCTACACCCTTGTGTTCAGCTTTGTTGTGTGACACACACTCAGCCCACCCTAACATTCCAGCTGCTAAATGTGGAGCTCAGTACAATTGCAGGTTAGCAGAGTTACAAATGAGCCCAGCGGCGCAGCTGAGGACACACACACACACACACAGGCCTCCTTACACAACCTTACCATGGTAACAGTGTGCTGTAGTGTGTGTAACTAGTGTAAACTCATGATCATGTAACCTGGAAAAGCATCTTCACATATTCAACTACTCTGCAAAGCCAAAGTAAAGGATTGTTTTAGGACTTCCCATTCATTTTCCTGTGGAGGAAAGGACTAGGAATAACAACCGACAGTAAAACTGAACCTAAAAATGTAAATATATTCATTTTCCTTCAAGTTAGTCACTTTATTTATCAGGGGTTGACACAGCGGAATGAACCGCCAACTTATTCAGCATATATTTTACACAGCGGATGCCCTTCCAGCCGCAACCCAACACTAGGAAACATCCACACACTCTTGCATTCACACACATACACTACGGCCAGTTTAGCTTATTCAATTCCTCTTTAGCGCATGTGTTTGGACTGTGGATTGTGGGAGGAAACCCACACCAACACGGGGAGAACATGCAAACTCCACAGAGAAAGGCTTAATGGCCTAGCCGGGGCTCGAACCAGCGAACTTCTTGCTGTGAGGCGATCGTGCTACCCACTGTGCCACCGTGATGCCCCATAACTGAACATAAAAATCTAAATATATAATAAACAAATACTAGTTTACTATGTCGAGAAGCATAAGTAGCTGGTTTTTTGAATGGTTAAAAATCTGTGCAAGTGAATGAGAGCGGGACGTCTCGAGACTATTAAGCCATGGTCACGCTGGACTTTTCGCCCCATAGAATTGGGTTTAGGGAAGTGGATGGGCGCTGGTCAATCGTTGCTTTGAAAACACTATTGAATGGGTTTAGGGAAGGGAAGGGCGGGTCAGTCAATCAGTAAGTCAGTCAGTCAACAGCAGTCTCTAGTGGATTTACACGAGAACAGTAGGCATGAATGGCACTCGTGAGAGAAATTTAAGATCAAAAAGCATGCACAGCGGCCTCTGGGGGATTTGCAAAAAAAAAAACTGCAAAAAACATAGCTCCTGGGACATATTTTGCACTCTCCAGTAATGTATATAAGGGTATGTTTTCAGAATAGGCCTGGGTTGGCGAAATCGCATTACATGATTGCGTGAGACCAATGAAAGATCAAAACATGACCTCTCTGAACAGAAATGTAAAATATTGACCAATCTCTTGCTGTTTTTAAATGTTTAAACATCTTGTTTAATCCCACCGAGGTTGTGTGATGTCGACTAATTTGGCATTGTACGATGTCTAATGTGAAAGATCGTGATGAACGATGGCATCATTGTCGTAGGCGACTGTGAATTAATTATTTATGAATAATTAATCATTTCATAACAAATTAACAATTTGTAGCCTACTATTTCAACTACCTGACCCACATGGTCTTTGTTTTACCCATGACCAAATCATAAATAAAGATTATAACCCTAACCCAAATTACCACCTGTCAATCACTTGTTCTGCAGGACTCTGTGTTCTGTGATCTGTGTCGTTATAACGGCGTCAACAAACTTGGTTGGTAAAAAAGGTGCACAACCATCAGGAACCAACCAACAGTACAAGCGTGTAAGCGAAAGATTGAAGCAGTGTACTGATGCTGTGACACGTTATCTGATTCAAAAGACCAAAGAGTCGTTAAATAGAGACAAGATTAATTAAATATAACGTTTAACAACTATAGTGTGACACGATCCAGCGGTACATCCTTGATAAACTGTCTGACGTGCACTGCTCTTTTGGGTTTTGTGCTTAAAGCATCCACTGACTGCCTGGAGCTCAGACGTGCTCATACACTGCAGCGCATGCCAGAGTGTGTGTTTGTGTGTGACTTGGATTGTTTTTGTTCTGAATCACCATTTTAAAACTAAGACGGGCGGCGCTGAGGATCACGATGCAGGCTCAGCATAGTGATGTCTATTGGCCATCGGCTGTGGACAATGGCATCGTCTATCGACACAACCCTAAATCCCGCCCCTTCTTGCAGCGCCATACAACAGAATTTTGCTATCTCAAACTCAACTGCGGCATTAGGTTTCAATGGCTGAACCTGCTTATATGTGAAAGAATAAGTTCAAAATCATTTGAATTTTTTCTCAGAAATTGATGATTTTTAAAATTATTTTACAAATAAATGACAAGTAACACACTGGGTCAAATGTGAAAATAAGTCAATAGTAAGAGTTGGGTTTAGAACCGTGGTTTCATCAGAACGGTTACTTTGTGTCAGAGTTCAAGGTTCTTTTTTCCCGCCTTTAATTATTTTAAATCTCTAACTGTCAAAATCATTCACATACAAAATCTTTCCCTCAGATGATTGCTAGAAAATTTCACTATTCTGAGAAATCTCACAGAGATGGCACAATGTTAATAATAATGAGAAGAATTATTTATGGATTAATTAAATATGGCAGCATGGTGGCTCAGTGGTTAGCACTGTCACCTCACAGCAGAAAGGTTGCTGGTTCGACTCTCGGCTGGGTCAGTTGGCATTTCTGTGTGGCGTTTACATGTTCTCCCTGTGTTGGTGTGGGTTTCCTCCGGGTGCTCCGGTTTCCCCCACAGTCCAAACACATGCTCTATTGGGGAATTAAGTAAGCTAAATTGTCTTTAGTGTATGTGAGTGAATCAGTGTGTATGGGTGTTTCCCAATACTGGGTTGAAGATGGAATGGCATCCGCTGTGTAAAACATATTCTGGATAAGTTGGCGGTTCATTCCGCTGTGGTGACCCCAGATAAATAAAGGGACTAAGCCGAAAAGAAATTGAATGAATGAATGGTCTAGTATTGGCAATGACACACACACACACACATTGCAAAACTGAGTCACTGCATGCTGGTCAGTTGTTTTTTTCATACCTATTCCCAAAAACCCACCCACTCACCCCCGCAAACACACACTCACTCATTAAGAAACCACAACTAACACACACACCCTTTTCACAGCACACCACACTCAACATCTGCCTGCTGACACACAAACATGCACGCGCACACACACACATGTGAATACCCATACACAAACACACAAATAGACACACACACATATACTGCACACATTGGCACTGACACACACATGCATACTGTACGCACACAAAGACACAGACACAAACACAACACATTGATATACAAACAGAATTATACTCACGCAAGCACAAAGGCAAACATGCACACACAAACAGATATAGAGTACACACACATATACAAATACATAGATTCACAGACAGTGACACAAATGCAACACACACACATAGTTATTGTCATGGCCCCTCCACCCAAACACATACCCACACCCAAACACACACACACCCTCAACGAGAGTGTCTGCCCACAAAGTCAAGTTCAAACACATTTAAAACCCTCTTTGCTCTTTTAGACCAAGTCTAAAAACACAAACACACACACACACACACACTTCAGAGAGCGTCCGGCTGTGGTTTGAGTCTGGGGTTTCATGCAAATTAAGCAAAAGCCTTCAGGTGTTTGGTGAGGTGAACACACACACACACACGTTTCACGATGATCTAATGGTTGTGTATAAAAGACACACATCTACAGTACACATCTGTCAGCTTATTTTGGTATATCTTTTGGTAAACGTCTTATTACAGGTAAAATACACATGCAAACACACATAGACTCACACGCACACATACACTTGTACAGCTATCTTTATGGGGACCGTAGATCCCATAGATGTAATGATTTTTATACTATATATATAGGATATTCTCTCCCTCTCCCCAAAAACCAACCCTCACGGGAAATTTCATTTCAAAATAATGAATTCTGTCTGATTTATGTGCCATTTTACTCATGGAGACCAAAAAAATGTCCCCATGAGGTCAAAATGTACTAGTATTGCTATACTTGTGGGGACATTTTCCATCAAGCAAGTTTCTCGTGTCAGCCCAATGATTGATTAGCGATGTCACCGACCAGAGCGAGAGGTGGCAGTAACGCACCAAAAAGTTTGTTGTCAACCATCATAAAACAGGAAGAAGAAGAAATCGTCATTCTCGCCATCATATGGATTTACCTTCATCAGCTAGACACCGCTCTGAGAATGTTGGTGCTGTCACTTATGGATCTGCGATTGGTAAATGTAGCTTGTGTGAACGCTACTGCGCTACTTGACTAAAAAAAATAGCTTCGCTACTGAAGAGCTATTGGATTTATAAAGTAGCGACACTACTGAGAAATGTAGTTAAGCTAGTAGCATCTCTACAAGTAGCAACACTACTGCCCAACACTGCCTGTACACATGGAAACATGCATAGTCACACACTCAAACATACACATTCACACACAACTCTGGTCACTACGTGATGCTGGTGGAGGAAAACCTTTCCTAACTTGCTCCTCCAAAACACTCCAAAGTGCTCGATAATATTTAGGTGTGGTGACTGTGCAGGCCATGGGAGATGTTCAACTTCACTTTCATCTTCATCAAACCACTCGGTCACAGTCTTGCTGTGTGTGTTGGTACATTATTATCCTGATACATGCCACCACCTTCAGGATACAGTATTTTACCCATTGGGTGCACATGTTCCTCCACAATGGTTTGGTAGTCTTTGAAAGTGACCCAGCGTCCATCTAGCACCGGTAGTGGGCAATGATATTGCAGCCCAAATCATCACTGATCCACCCCCATGCTTCACTCTGGGCATCAACAGTCTGGGTGGTATGCTTTTTTGGGGCTTCTCCACACTGTAACTCTCCCAGATGTGGGAAAGACAGTGAAGGTAGACTCATCAGAGAACAATACATGTTTCACATTGCCCACAGCCTATTTTTTTTCCTGCTGGCACTATTGAAACAGACGTTTGGCATTGGCACGAGTGACCAAAGGTTTGGCTATGGCAGCCCAGTCATGTATATTAACCCTGATGAGCTCAGGCCGACAGTTTTTGTGGAAACAGAAGAGTTGAGGTGCTCATTTAGTTCTGCAGTGAGCTGAGCAGCTGTGGTTTAAGGTTTTTTTTTTTTTTTGGATACAATCAGGGTTCACATCCAGACAACTCTTTCAGACAGCTTCTTCCTGCGGGATAGTGTTCTGGTCACTACGTGATGCTGGTGGAGGAAAACCTTTCCTGACTTACACCTCCAAAACACCCCAAAGTGCTTGATAATATTTAGGTGTGGTGACTGTGCAGGCCATGGGGGATGTTCAACTTCACTTTCATCTTCATCAAACCACTCTGTCATCAGTCTTGCTGTGTGTGTTGGTGCATTATTATCCTGATACACGCCACCGCCTTCAGGATACAGTATTTGACCCATTGGGTGCACATGGTCCTCCAGAATGGTTTGGTAATCTTTGAAAGTGATCAAGCGTCCATCTAGCATCAGTAGTGGTCAATGATATTGCAGCCCAAACCATCACGGATCCACCCCATGCTTCACTCTGCGCATCAACAGTCTGGGTGGTATGCTTTTTGGGGGCTTCTCCACACTGTAACTCTCCCAGATGTAGGAAAGACAGTGAAGGTAGACTCATCAGAGAACAATACATGTTTCACATTGTCCACAGCCCATTTTTTTTCCTGCTGGCACTATTGAAACAGACGTTTGGCATTGGCACGAGTGACCAAAGGTTTGGTTATAGCAGCCAGCCATGTCTATTGACCCTGATGAGCTCTAGACCGACAGTTTTGGTGGAAACAGCAGAGTTGAGGTGCACATTTAATTCTTTAGTGAGTTGATTTTGTGTGTGTTTTTTATATATATTTCAGGTTAGCACCCGGACACCCCTTTCAGACAGTATCCTCTTGCATCCACAGTTCCTCCTGTTGGATGTGGTTCTTCTTTGTGGTTTGCTGAGATTATCTGGATACTGCGACTCTTGATAATAACAAAGACTTGCTGTCTTGATGACAGATGTGCCAGCAAGACATGCACCAACAATCTGTCCTCTTTTGAACTGTGATATTTCACATATAGGGCAGCACGGTGGTGCAGTGTGTAGCACAATCGCCTCACTTTTTTTGTTCTGTTTGCATGTTCTCCCCGTGTTGGCGTGGGTTTCCTTCGGGTACTCCAGTTTCCCCCACACTCCAAAGACATGCGGTACAGGTGAACTGAATAAACTAAATTGGTTGTAGTGTAAGTGAGTGTGTGCAAGACTGTGTGGATGTTTACCAGTGTTGGGTTGCAGCTGGAAGGGCATCCGCTGCATAAAACTTGCTTGATAAGTTGGCGGTTCATTCTGCAGTGGAATGAATTAATTCACATGTAGTGTTGTGTGCATTGTAATATTCTAAGCAAAACTGTGCTCTGCTAATTAAACCTCCACACTCTGCTCTTACTGGTGGAATCAATGAAGATTGGTCAAAATTAGCCATGAAACCTCCAGCGCTAAATTGGCCAGTGTTTCAGTTTCACTACCCAACCCCTGTAGGTGTGACCTAACAGTCCAAATCCTTTACTGAAACCCCTGTAAATGTGAAGTAAAGTGCAGCTGTTAGTATTGTGTGAGTGATTCCTGTGGCTCAGCACAGTAAAGATGTAATTAGTGTAAACAGTGTAAAGTCAGACATGATGACGAAGAGCCTCTGAAACCTCCATTATATGTGTGTGTGTGTGTGTGTTTGGGGCAGGAAAGCAGGCCAGGGGTTTGGTCTAATTAAACATTAGGCTGGTAAAGCCGTTAGTCTTTATGTGGGTTTGGTTTTGCCAGTGTATCCAGTGAGACTTGATTTGATTTTACGCCCCTCTGACACAACAGGGCATGTTTTTCAGACATGAGCGCAGGGTGTGGGGTGACGACGTTTAGGAAAATACACACTTTTTAGCTCTCGATTTAGGGATGAAATCGCAGCTGTGAGAAAAATGTCTGACGAGTCCGAATTGTGATATGCTACTTAAAATATCAAGCTGTTAACTCACAATTTTAAGAAATAAAGTCACATATATTTTTATTTATTTATTTATTATTCGTTCATTCAGTCATTTTCCTTCAGCTTAGTCCCTTTATTAATCAGGGATCGCCACAGTGGAATGAACCGCCAACTTATACAGCATATGTTTCACGCAGCGGATGCCCTTCCAGCTGCAACCTAGTACTGGGAAACACCCATACACTCACATGCACACACATACACTGGGCAATTTAGCCTACACAATTCACCTATAGCACATGTGTTTGGACTGTGGGGAGCACCCGGAGGAAACCCACGCCAACACGGGGAGAACATGCACACTCCACACAGAAATGCCAACTGACCCAGCTGAGGCTCAAACCAGCAACCTTCTTGCTTTGAGGCGACAGCGCTACCCACTGTGCCACCACGCCACCCTTATTTATTATTCATTTATTTATTATTATTTGTTTTTATTTATTTATACATTTCTTTAATAATAAAGAGAATACAATATCGATCAAATTTTGAGGACTCATTTAAAAAAAATATTTGCTATTTGTTCCTCATTTTAGGGATGAAATTGCAGCTGTGAGAAAAGTCTGACAAGTCTGAATTGTGATATACTAAAAATATCAAGTTATAAACATACAATTTTCAGAAATAATGTCACACATATAAAAATAAGACTCATTTATTTATACATTTATTTATTAATCTGTTTATTTGTTGAAATTGCAGTTGTGAAAAAGAGACTTTTTTTGAGAATTGGCTCAATATCAAGCTTTAAACGGCAACACACAATTTTCAGAAATAAAATGACACACTGTAAAATATTATATGGACAATTAGTCATGACAGCATAGGTTTTTACTTCATTGTAATTTATTAAAGTAAGTTAATCATGGTCTAACTTATATTTATTTATAATAAAAATAATCTAAATAATCATTATCAATATTTAGGATTTGAGTTCTTTCTTATTATAAATTAATTTAAAAATGTGTGCGTGTGTGTGTGTGTGTGCGTGTGCGCGTGCGTGTGCGCGTGCGTGTGTGTGCGTGCGTGCGTGCGTGTGTGTGTGTGTGTGTGTGTGTGTGTGTGTGTATGTGTGTGTATACATATGTGTACCTGTGTGTGCGCTCATGTGAGTGTAGGTGTGCGATTTTAATTTCCAAATGTGATTAATTTTTTTTTTAGATTTTTATATTTATTATTTTTATTCAGTCAGGATGCATTCAAATGTCGAAACATAAATATTTATTCAAAAAATAGATACATTTCTATGGGAAATATAATGTCTTAATGTTTTAAATGTTTAAAAACGAAATGTTGCTTATTTTTATTAAAGTATTGTATTAAAAAATATTATTATTATTATTATTATTATTAAAATAATGTCAAATTTTAAAAGTAATAATTGTTATTTAAAAAGGCCACTTGTTGTATGACCCTGAGTACAGTGAACAGAAATAAAGAAGAAATGCCCGCATGTGTTTAGCGTTTTTTCTTATCGCAAACTCTACAGTAATCTGCTAGTGTTTGCTTTGCTTTGCATTTTCAGTGTTAATCATTGTAATATCTCTATTGCAACAGAGAAATACTGGGAAATCTCTGTAGACTGATGGCATTTCATGCTGTTCAGCTTCATAATCTTAAAATGTGAGCAAAATCACCTGTTTTGTCATCACTTTAGATATTACACTAGAGAATGATTCAAATACTAGCTCTAAACTGAAGTGTGTAGAGTAGTCAGCTGCATGTTCTGACGTCAGCTGCAGATGTGAATGAACGGCGGAAGAAAGTAGTTCCTCATACAAAAGGGTTTTTAGACTCTCCATGTTTGATTTTCTTTTTTATATACATGATTATGCCGTCGAGCTGTTGCATATATATATCCCCAATATCACATGAGTAGCAGTGCGAAATGGCTGTATATAGTCACTGTTGGGGCATTAAGGCACTCGGCCTGTGACTTCATGCCAACACACGCCTCCCACCCAGTGGTGTAGCCGTCAGGCCCGCCCAAGTTTGTGGTTTGTGATCGCTCCCCCCAGTCCTCAGTTTTGATTGCTTAACTCTCCATATATATATCACTACACACACACATATATATATATATATATATATATATATATGTATATATATGTATATATGTGTGTGTGTGTGTAGTGACTTTGTTTGGACTGTTCCAGTGAACTTTAATTTTTTTATTTATAAATAAATAATTTTATTTTCTTATTATTTTCCTTTTCGTCCAAATGAAATGATTAATTGCCTTATAAAAGTATATGAAAAAGTTCACTTTTTGTTTTAAGATCAGTTTTACGTTGAGTGATGTCACTTCCTTTAGCTCCCGTCCCGCTCTCGTCAGAGCGCATTTGGACTTGAGTAAAACAGAACAGAGAACTGAGAGTGTGTCTGTGTGGTGATTAATACTGTCCTGTCCTTAATAAACTGCAGACGTGATCCACCAAAGCCAGTGGTGTTGGGGAATTCTTTGTGGTGAGGGACGAAGTCCGCTACATATAAATGAAAATAATAAAATAATTGTATATGGTTTTTGAAGTAATTTATCTTGATTTTAAAAAAATGTCAAAATTTATCCTGAAAAAAAGTCAAGCATACTAAGTTTATACTTATTACACTTATACTTTAGTACAAACGATTTATGTATCGAAAGTTTAGCATTATTATTAGTTACAGGGTTCATACACATTATTACTACCTAAATTCCCTGACTTTTCCAAGACATTTGCAGAACTTTCAAGTACATTTTCATGACGTAATGTTTCATATACATGGTAAATAATAAGAAAAACAATGATGTTCAAGTTTATTACAGCATATGATAAAACACGCAACAATCTATTTTGGTTAAATTTGTTTTTATATCTATGTAAAATTGATTTTAATAATGTTTACACAGCACTACCAATGTGATAGCTTGTTTTTGGCCAAAGACAGAACAGAAGTAAAGACAACTAACCTATACTCAAGTTAGGGCTGCACAATATATGGTATCAGTATCGATATCGCAATGTGTGCATCCACAACAGTCACATCACAGGATATGCAATGTTGGGATTATAGTTGAATATAGAGTTTAATCATAATGGAGTAAAAGTTTATCATCTGCATGCATTTTTAAAGAGATAGTTCACCCAAAAATTACCATTTTCATTACACCCTTCACTTGTTTCAAACATTTATGAGTTTTAATTTTTTTTAAATGAACACAAAGAGAATATAATTTAATAACTCCTATAGTATTGAAACAAGTGAAGTGTGAGTAAATAATGAGTACATTTTAATCTTTGAGTGAACTGTCCCTTTAAGGCACATGACTGTGTGAACATTTCAGTACTTCAGATTTTAAAACATCCGGTCTCCAGTAATTTTTTGTAACTGTAATAAAGATTAAATAATACACAATGAAGACTGTGCAGTGTTGATTATTCAATATCTGAATAGTGAATACCTGAAAACTAGAATTCACTTTTATCTTTACTATATTTTATTGATCTCTGCTTGTCATTTATTTATTATATATTATTTGAGATTCTCTTCTCTACAAAATCCCCCAATCGATCCAAATAAACCTGTTAAATCATCTGCTGAAATTGTATTCACATCTCAATATACATCACAGAAATACAAAATATAGTAATGTCAGATTTTCCCAATATTGATCAGCCCGAATTCAAGTATACAGAGAATTGTTCAACTAATTTTCATGACGTTTCCAAAACTTTTTCTGTGTTTCCAAAACTTTTCCAGGCCTTGAAAATGCCATGTCAATATTCCATGACTTTTCCAGGTTGTCCGTATGAACCCTGTAGTTATGAGTTTTGCATTTGTCTTATTTCTCTTCAGCCTGCTCATGGGTCATAATTAGCTTGATTCATATGCAAAATAATCAGTGTTGAAAGTGAGTTGAGTTGTGTGTGAATAAAAGCAATTACTCTTGATCTAACAGCCCAAACGGACAAGTTTTTTTTTTTATTGCTGCGCTGGTTTCATGGGTTTGGCTGCGTCTCTTTTCTTCAGCTCATCTGTCGCCGCCTTTTATAAACTCTAATAGCTTGATAATTCATCATCAGGGTGTGCTCATTGTGCTGTACTTCTAAACCTGCTCTAATTATTACGCCACTTTACTGTAAATTGCTTTGGTGCTGCGAGTTTTCGTGCTTTTGTGACGCAAAAATTGTTGTTCTATAAAACAATTTAGGAGTGTTGGCATGTTATTGTATTAGATCACGCCTATGAGTCTTATTTAATATCATATACAGACGTTTGAGGTCAGTGAGGACTCATTTCGGTAAAATATGTGATTTAAATGAAGCGACATTTGCAAAACATTTGAATAGATTTAGTTTTTCTGAACTTTCCTAAAAATTTGAGAACATTTGAGTATTAATGAGAATAATTATGTTTTTTTGATCATAAAATCAGCATATTTGATTGGTTCCTGAAAGATTATGTGACACTGAAGATTCAATATCCAGCTTGAAATACAAACTAATTGAATTATATTTAAATAGAAAACATTGTAATTGTGGGCGTCACGGTGGCTCAGTGGTTAGCACAATCGCCTCACAGCAAGAAGGCCGCTGGTTTGGGTCCCAGCTGTGTCAGTCGGCATTTCTGTGTGGAGTTTGCATGTTCTCCTCGTGTTGGTGTGGGTTTCCTCCAGGTGCTCCAGTTTCCCCCACAGTCCAAGCACATGCGCTATAGGGGAATTGAATAAACTAATTTTGCTGTAGTGTTTGAGGGTGAATGAGTGTGTATGGGTGTTTCCCAGTAGTGGATTGCAGCTGGAAGGGCATCCGCTATGTATTTCTGTGTGGAGTTTGCATGTTCTCCTCGTGTTGCCGTGGGTTTCCTCCAGGTGCTCCGGTTTCCCCCACAGTCCAAACACATGCGCTATAGGGGAATTGAATAAGCTACTTTTGCTGTAGTGTTTGAGTGTAAATGAGTGTGTATGGGTGTTTCCCAGTAGTGGGTTGCAGTTGTAAGGGCATCCGCTGTGTAAAACATACGCTGGATAAGTTGGCGGTTTATTCCGCTGTGGCGACCCCTGATTAATAAAGGGAAGGAAAATGAATGAATGAATGAAACTGCATAAATGAAGTTGATAGTAATGATTTGTTTTCAGAACTGATGTAAAATATGTTTGATTAAATGGTAAATGTGTGTTTTCAGTTCAGGCTATTTTAGAAATGTGAAATTGCAGATATATATATATATATATACATATATAATCTAGCATCTGAAGAATACAGTATTGTATTTAAAATAACTTTGTTATGGACAGTAATAAATGTTGCTTTTGCATTTTTATTTACATATTGTCTTTGTGTAGTACCAAAGTATTGGTCAGTTGATTAAAATTATTTGTTTTCTTAACTTGTTTTTATAACTAATGCTAAATATATTAAATTAATTGATAAATGTGCATTCATTTTCTGTTTTGGGTGTTTTATTTTAAGATGAAAAATTACAAAACTTTAAAATATAAAACATATAATAATATAATACATAAAACATATATAATATAATAATAATAATAATAATAATAATAATAATAATAATAATAATAATAATAATAATAATATGAATATGAATATGAATATGAATATGAATATGAATAATAAAAATATATATATTTTTATGAAAAAAATGACACGTTTTAACTGTATATATATATATATATATATATATATATATATATATATATATATATATATATATATATATATATATATATATATATATATATATATATATATATATATATATATACACATATACACATACAGTTGAAGTCAGAATTATTAGCCCCCCTCTGAAGGTTTTTTTCTTTTTGAAATATTTCCCAAATGATGTTTAACAGAGCAAGGAAATTTTCACAGTATGTCTGATTATATTTTTTCTTCTGGAGAAAGTCTTATTTGTTTTATTTTGGCTAGAATAAAAGCAGTTTTTAATTTTTAAAACCATTTAATGGTCAAAATTATTAGCCCCTTTAAGCATATTTTTTTGGATAGTCTACAGAACAAACCATTGATATACAAAAGCTTGCCTGCCTAGTTAACCTAATTAACCTAGTGAAGCCTTTAAATGTCACTTTAAGCTGTATAGAAGTGTCTTAAAAATATCTAGTCTAATATTATTTACTGTCATCATGGCAAAGATAAAATAAATCAGTTATTAGAAATGAGTTATTAAATATATTAGGTTTAAAAATGTGTTGAAAAAAATCTTCTCTCTTCGTTAAACAGAAATTGGGGGGATGTATCCAATATCTGAAGAATACAGTATTGTATTTAAAAGAATTGTTCTGGCTATTTCATAGGAACATGAAAAATAAAAAATATATATTAAAAAAGATAAATAAAGTATATTGTTTTTATTTAAAATGACAGGTAATTTTCTGTTCTGGCTGTTTTGAAATAAAAATGTAAAAACAAAAAAGACAAAGTAGTACAGTAGACAGTAATTATTTGTTTTCATAATTAATGCAAAATATGTTAAAGTAAGTGATACATTTGCATTTATTTTCTCTTCTGGTTGTTTTATTTTAAAATGAAAAAAAGTACTTTTATCATTTAAAAGCAAAAAATGTAATAAATATATACACACACACACACACACACACACATAGTTGAAGTCAGAATTATTAGCCCCTCTGAATTATTAACCCCGCTGTTTATTTTTTCCCTAATTTCTGTTTAACAGAGAGAAGATTTTTTTCAACACATTTCTAATCATAATAGTTTTAATAACTCATTTCTAATAACAGATTTATTTTATCTTTGTCATGATGACAGTAAATAATATTTGACTAGATATTCTTCAAGACACTTCTACACAGCTTAAAGTGACATTTAAAGGCTTAACTAGGTTAATTAGGTTAACTAGGCAGGTTAGGGTAATTAGACAAGTTATTGTATAATGATGGTTTGTTCTGTAGACAGTCGAAAAAATTTGCTTAAAGGGGCTAATAATATTGACCTTAAAATGTTTTTTAAAAATGTTAAACTGCTTTTATTCTAGCCGAAATAAAACAAATAAGACTTTCACCAGAAGAAAAAATATTATCATACATACTGTGAAAATTTCCTTGCTCTGTTAAACATCATTTGGAAAATATTTAAAAAAGAAAAACAAAATCAAAGGGGGGCTAATAATTCTGACTTCAACTGTGTATATATATATATATATAATTATTATTAATTATGTTAATTAACATTTAATTTAAATGACAGCTTTTTTATCAAACATCTGAAGAATACAGTATTTGAAGACTTTCAAATGGTTTATTTTTTTGATTACAATTTACTTTATTTTTATATTTATCTTCTTTCTTTTCTTGGGTTTTAAAGCCGTCAGCAAATGAAAACACAGAGCAATTCTCCAGAATGATGGCAGAATAAGAGAGAGTCTGAGTAAAATGTGCTGATTTTCACATATAAAGTTGATGAGCTGATGGTGTGCCGGAGAGCAGCTTTAAAGACACACTGAAAATCTGTCAATCTGCGCATAACAAGGTGTCCAGACAGAACGCCTCGTAGAAAAGAGCAATAAAAAAGCCAGTGTCCGACACACACACACACACACACACACACACACACACACACACACACACATACACACACACACATCAGTCTCTCAGGAATGCTCATTAAAAGAGAAATTAACAACATCTGTGACACACAAAAACATTTTGACTCACTGTCTCACACACACAATCACACTCCTGCATTTATTCTCATTGATTTTGACTTTTGTTTACTGTATTTAATCAACAGACTGAGCGTTGTGCACTGTAAAATATCTGTTAATTAACCCTCATGTGCTGTTGGGGATGTTTTCATCCACTCTGAGGTGATTTTTAGCCTTAATTTGGCCATAACTGTCTCTGTGTTTCAGCTAGCAGAATGATTTTTAATGACAGATCTTATTTTGACACATATTTTCAGAAAATACTTTGCATTTTTAAAGAACTCAATGTTACACTCTGGGCAAATGTACTACCATTTTGTTATGTTCAGGTTGAAAACATCCACTGAACTAAACTGCTGTAAAAATGCATCAGATTAATATTTTTTCACTTTTTTTTTTTTTTGCATAATCTGAAAAAGACAGGATTTTAACTCTTTAATAGCCAAATTCATAAATGATGTCACTGATTTGGTGAAAAACACAAAATGCCGTATTTTCAGTTTAAAAAGTAATTGACTGGACTGGATTTGTTTTACCTTTTATCACAGTCTTAGACAACATTGCCTTTAATGCATTGTTTTTGATTGATTTTAATTATTTTTTTCTTGCTAATTTATTGTTGGTGGCTGTTTTTGCTCTATTGACTTCCATTATAATCACATTTTTTTGATTACAAAACCATGACACCTTATAATCATGCATTTTTGATTGTTGGTGGTTTTCCCTGTTGGGAAGAGGTAAAATTGTCCATTTTTACTGTTAATCATCAGTTGGCACCATTAATCCTTTAGATATGGCTGTGCAAAAAAAGCTTAGTTTCTGGATTTTATATGGAGTATAATAGCAAATTAAAGTGTGTGTATATGTGTCTGTGAGTGTTTAAGAGAGACCTTTGCACAGTTACCTTGATGTGTCTTAGAAAATCTAAATATGCATCTCAGCTCTCAGAACTACATGGAGTAAACAAAAACAAAGAGTGTGTATTTATGCACCATCAGATGTGCTTATAATGGAAGTCAATGGGTTAAAAACAGCCACCAGCAGTAAATTAGGGAGAAAAAATCTAAATCTAACAACGCATCAAAGCCAATGTTGTTATTAATCGTTCACAAGTCCAAGACTGTGATAAAAGGGAAAACAAATCCAGTCCACAACTACTTTTAATACTGAAAATATGTCATTTTGTGCCTTTTTTCAAAACACAAATCAGTCACATCATTTATGAACTTAGCAATTAAAGAGTTAAAATCCTGTAATTTTCTGAGCAATTTAGTAGCTTTGATCAGGACTGATTTTGATTAACAGATTTATGCAAAACAATTTGAATCAAATATTAATCTGATGCATTTTAACAGCAGTTTAATTTAGTGGATGTTTTCATCCTGAACATAATGAAGGGGTAGTACATTTGAACAGTGCACAGGGGTTAAAGATTTGTGCTTTTTGTGATTCACAAGTGTTTATTTACGATTGTGAATTCCATTATGGGATGTCGATCTCGACTTTTGATGTTGAAAATTAAACTCTACATTTTAAAGGACACATAGTTTACCCCTTTTTATGATGTAATATTAATATTATGGTTCTTCTGAGTGTGCCAGTTTAGGTTCAGTTCAAAACACAATTCAGATTTATTTATTATAATGTGTTAAGTGTTATTTTGGGAGCGTGTACACAGGTCTCTGATTTAGGGGTGTGTTACGTCATATGAAAATTAGTTTACTTCCCGCCCAACTTAACAAGGGGGCGGAGCCAAGAGCTACCCCGCTCTGTGTTTGGCAACAGACAGGCAGACAGAGAGACGCAACATGAGTGAGAGGATCAGCATTCAGTACATGTACAACTCGGACACAGACCAAGCAGAGAGTACAAAATCATTTGTGTCTTTGTATAGTTTTACAGCCAACTGTGTGCTAGTTTCAAGTGCAGAGCTTGTACACCGAGACTAATAACCACACACACTGAATTAACTTTGACTGGGGCACGGGATGCGCTGCTCAGAGCCGCGACACGGCACACTCAGACATTCGAATGTTATTTAAAATGAAACTAGTCAGATGGCGCTCTGTGGCGAGGCAGAAACATGAAGTGTCCCGAATCGTGGCTGGGCGCTGCGGACAGCCACCAACTTGAAGCACCGTTGTGTGTACCCTGATGGAAACCTATGTCTAACGCGCTCGCACTTTCATAGGTAGCTTCTGTGACCACGAGAAATGCAAACAGCTGAGGTTTAAGGTAGACGCAATGAAAACAAGTACACATGTTTGCAAACCTACATAAAGGTACAAACAATAATTCCGATTAGAGCGATCATGTGGTGAATGTTGATCTTGTGTTGAGCCCAATGAGCCTTGCATCTAAAAATAGAGCTAGCGTGTTCCTTTAGTGATATCGCTTCGACTCACGCTGAAAATGGCGGACGTGAATCAACAAACTGAGGATATGATGACGTGCCTGTCAATCAATATTGGTGGGTGGGGGGACCGCTCTCCTACGTCAGGTAGCGGTCGATTTGAAAACCGCTCCAATTGGTCCACCGCTTTTTATGTTGTTAAATTGAAAAAAAAGGACTGGGTGTGCTTATATCACCCCATATGGCGGTCTATACACTATGCCTACACACATGGCTGTCTAAACAGCTTGAAAAGTAGATTTTCACCATAGGTGCCCTTTAACAAAGTGACTTAGTGACACCTTAGTAGTTTGAAATAAAATAATGTAAAAGAAATAGTATAGAGAGAAATAATTCAGTGAAATAACAGAAAATGTACTTTATTACAAGGTGTTTGTAGAGTAATATACAACACGAACCCAGACTATATATCACTGCTAACTATTAAAATTTAATAAAAGTCACTTTTTACAACTTTTCAAGGTCAAAATTTGTTGGACAAAACGTGACTACGTTAATATATTTTTTCACACCGATATAATTCAACTAAAAATAGCTTGTATTACATTTTTTTACAATGTTTTTACTTTTTAAAGGGCACCTATTTTACCCCTTTTCCCAGATTTAATATAAGTCTTTTGTATCTCCAGAATGTGTCTGTAAAGTTTCAGCTCAAAACACCCATCAGATTCTTTATTAGACCTTTAAGAAAATTGGATTTTCTGCTCTGAACAATAAGTAGCTGTTTTTAAGGGGGTTTTTCTTCACTTTCGCCATTAGTAAAGTTTTTTCCCTCTCCGCTGTCGCCACTGGCTTGCATGGTTCGGGATCTGTAGAGCTGCGCATCGTTGGATTTGCTCTTCAGTGTTTAGACTCTCAGTAGTGATTATTAAACCACACTGAACTGAGCTGAACTGAACTGAACTTAAACACTACAAACTGAACTACACTGTTCCTATATGCTCCCTCTGAGCCAAATAATGAGAAAGAACCAAATCTCCTACCACAGCTATGCTGATGACACTCAGATCTACCTAGCCTTACTGCCTAATGACTACAGCCCCATTGACACCCTCTGCCAATGCATTGATGAAATTAACAATTGGATGTGCCAAAACTTTCTTCAGTTAAACAAAGAGAAAACTGAAGTCATTGCGTTTGGGAACAGAGATGAGGTTCTCAAGGTGAATGCGTACCTTGGCTCTAAGGGTCAAACAACAAAACATAAGGTCAAGAATCTTGGTGTGACTCTGGAGTCAGATCTGAGTTTCAATAGTCATATCAAAGCAGTTAGTAAATCAGCATACTATCATCTCAAAAACATTGCAAGAATTAGATGCTTTGTTTCCAGTGAAGACTTAGAGAAACTTGTTCATGCTTTTATCAGCAGCAGGGTGGATTACTGTAATGGCCTCCTCACTGGCCTTCCCAAAAAGACAGTCAGACAGTTGCAGCTCATCCAGAACGCTGCGGCCAGAATTCTGACCAGAACCAGGAAATCAGAGCACATCACACCTGTCCTCAGGTCTTTACACTGGCTCCCAGTCACATTTAGAATAGATTTTAAAGTATTATTACTGGTCTATAAATCACTAAATGGCCTAGGACCTCAATACATTACAGATATGCTCACTGAATACAAACCTAACAGATCACTCAGATCTTTAGGATCAAATAGATTAGAAATCCCAAGAGTTCAGTCAAAGCAGGGTGAATCGGCTTTCAGCTACTACGCCCCTCGTTGCTGGAATCAGCTTCCAGAAATGATCAGATGTGCTCCAACATTAGGCACATTCAAATCAAGACTGAAAACACATCTGTTTAGCTGTGCCTTTACTGAATGAGCACTGTGCTACGTCCGACTACTATGTTTTTCTCTTCTTTTTAATTCTTTTATAACACATTTTATCAGCTTTTATTTTATTTTTATTCTTACCATTTTTATGTTTGTTTTTATTTCTCTTATAATTGTTTCTTTTATTCCTGTTTATGTAAAGCACTTTGAATTGCCACTGTGTATGAAATGTGCTATATAAATAAACTTGCCTTGCCTTGCCTTGCCTATTTACTGTGACCTTTTATGTAAAGCTGCTTTGACACAATCTACATTGTATAAGCGCTATACAAATAAAGCTGAATTGAATTGAATTGAGGCCTTTAATGCTGGTTCTCCCCACCCACCGTTCCCACATGCCTGTCAGTGCACCTCAGCTCAGTCTCCGCCTCTGCCTGTCTTCTCCGAAAGACATGAAGGAAGCAGATCGCACGTAACGTTTGCTAAAAATACTACAGTAAAAACTTTGCCAATGATTATCTGATGGATTTGTTGTTGAGTTAATTCAAGCCTTTCTGCAACAATGAGTCCCACACAATGTCATTACAAAGTTCATGCACATACAGACACACACACACACACACACACACGCACACACACACACACACACACACACATGTTTAACTTTGCACTATTTTTGCATGGCAAATGTGACAGGATACAGATTAATGTCTGTACAATCCGTTATGTTAATGTACAAAATAAACCTGATTTAACGTCCACAAACCAGGATTGAAGCGTCTTCTTTTATAATTGTTCTGACATGCGGCTGTGCTGATGAAGACGGTGAAATCGCTGTTACTCATTAACATGCACTGTTTTAAACATGCTTTAAACTTGTTGGAATGAACTGCCAACTGTTCCAGCATGTTTTATGCAGCAGATGCCCTTCCAGTTGCAACCCAGTACTGGGAAATACCCATACACACTCATTCACACATACACACACACACACACACACACACACTACTGCGCGTTTAGCTTATTCAATTCCCCTATAGCGCATGTGTTTCCACTGTGAGGGAAACCAGAGCACCCGGAGGAAACCCACGCCAACACAGGGAGAACATGCAAACTCCACACAGAAATGCCAACTGACCCAGCCGGGACTCTTGCTGTGATGCCACAGTGCCATGCCGCCCTTGGAGCTCATTCAGTAAAGGAAGACTTTATCAATAGATGTCCAGTGAATAAAGTCTTCAGTGTAGCAGGAGTGGATCATGTCCTCTTGTGATTTCAGTATTTTTAGGATGGTGTGTTTAAGAAACTTCATGCTGACTCAGTGAGGTGAGATGTGGAAGTGTGTGTGTGTGTGTGTGTGTGTGTGTGTGTGTGTGTGTGCGTGCGTGCGTGCGTGTGTGCGTGTGTGTGTGTGTGTGTGTGTGTACCTGACACGTTCTCCGTCCTGCATGAACTTCTCTCTTCAGTCCATCTGCCCCCTTCCCACCTCACCCACTCTACAGCAGCTCTCCCACCTACTCAACGGGTGCTCACAGTCACAGAGCAGAGAGCGCAGTACTGAACACCGCCAGCAGAGGGAAACCTCTCACACACACACTTAGACACTCTCACTCACTCACTCAAACACACACTGAGACACTCTCACTCACTCACTCACACACACAAACACATACACGAACTGAGACTCTCTTTCTCTCACACACACACTGAGACTTTCACACGCATGCACACAAAGACACACACTCTGAGACACTCTCACACACACAGACACTGAGACACTCTCTCTCTCCCTCACCCACACACACACACACACATTCTTAAGACACTCTAACACAAATACAAACACACTCTGACACACACACACACATTCTTAAGACTCTAACACAAATACAAACACACTCTGACACACACAGAGAGAGAGAGAGAGAGAGAGAGAGAGAGAGAGAGAGAGAGAGAGAGAGATACACACATGCACTCTTAAGACACACTAACACAAATACAAACACACTGAGACACACACACACACACTTTTAAAACACACTAACACATATACAAACACACTCTGACACACACACACACACACACACACACACACACACACACACACACACACTTTTAAGACACTCTAACACTAACACAAATACACACACACACACACACACACTTTTAAGACACTCTAACACAAATACAAACACACTCTGACACACACACACACACACACACACACTTTTAAGACACTCTAACACTAACACAAATACAAACACACTCTGACACACACACACACACACAGAGAGAGAGAGAGATACACACATACACTCTTAAGACACTCTAACACAAATACAAACACACTCTGAGACACACACACACACACACACACACACACACACACACACACACACACACTTACATATGAAACAGAATTTTTTCTTTCTTAACACACCACATTTACAATACCACATTTCTACAGTTGTGTGTGCATTTCTATCTTATATTCATGACGTTGTGGGGACTAGTATTACTTTTTTTGGGGTCTCCATGAGGAAACTGGTTTTTGTGTGTGTGCGTGTGTGTGTGTGTGAGTGTGCTCAACATAAGGTCCAGCATAAAGGTGATTTTAAATAAAGACAGACATAAATGTAACGTTATTGGTGTACTGTCACTTTAAGACACAAAAACTATTGTAACATATAATAATGATGATCATTAGGGTCTCTGCTGGTGTGGACTGATGACATATGGTGGACAGCAGAGAGAAAGAAGAAACACACACACATGCACACACACTGCTCGTCTGGCTGGCTTTCTGTCCCCACCTGCTGGCTAAAGAGCCAAACACACACTGAGTGAGTATTTGTGTGTGTGTAACACCTGGTAATCTTCAATTATGGTTAACTGTTCAGCTGTTTAAGCTTAGCTGCACCTGTCAATCATCTCTCTCTCTCTGTCTGACTGTAGCCGGACTGCAGTGTGTAGTGTAGCTATGCTGCAGTATACGTTATAAAATCACAGCTATAGTTTTTATTTTAAGATAAATAAGTGTATAATAATACGATGCGCCAAAAGTGAAGACCTGTTTGAGGGGTGGGGGTGTTGCAGACGAAAATGAATAGTGGGAGGGAGGGGGGGATTGGTGAAAGGGTTGTCATGGACGAAAGTGAAGAGGGCGGGGAATTGTTGTGGACGAAAGTGAATAGCGGGGGTGGGGGGCTGGGGTGGGGGTGGAAGAGTAGTCTCGGACAAAAGTAAATAGGGGGGTTGTCATGCACGAAAGTGATTAGTGGAGGTGGAAGGGTAGTCGTGGACGAAAGTGAAGAGTGGGGGTGGAAGGGTAGTTGCAGACGAAAGTGAAGAGGGGGAGGTGTAGTCGTGGATGAGAGTGAATATATATATAGCTTAAAGGGGCTAAAGAGTATATATATATAGCTTAAAGGGGCTAAAGAGCATATATATATATAGCTTAAAGGGGCTAAAGAGTATATATATATAGCTTAAAGGGGCTAAAGAGCATATATATATAGCTTAAAGGGGCTAAAGAGCATATATATATAGCTTAAAGGGGCTAAAGAGTATATATATATAGCTTAAAGGGGCTAAAGAGCATATATATATAGCTTAAAGGGGCTAAAGAGTATATATATATATAGCTTAAAAGGGCTAAAGAGTATATATATATAGCTTAAAGGGGCTAAAGAGTATATATATATATAGCTTAAAAGGGCTAAAGAGTATATATATATAGCTTAAAGGGGCTAAAGAGTATATATATATAGCTTAAAAGGGCTAAAGAGCATATATATATAGCTTAAAGGGGCTAAAGAGTATATATATATAGCTTAAAAGGGCTAAAGAGTATATATATATAGCTTAAAGGGGCTAAAGAGTATATATATATAGCTTAAAAGGGCTAAAGAGTATATATATATAGCTTAAAGGGGCTAAAGAGTATATATATATAGCTTAAAGGGGCTAAAGAGTATATATATATAGCTTAAAAGGGCTAAAGAGTATATATATTTAGCTTAAAGGGGCTAAAGAGCATATATATATAGCTTAAAGGGGCTAAAGAGTATATATATATATATAGCTTAAAAGGGCTAAAGAGTATATATATATATAGCTTAAAGGGGCTAAAGAGTATATATATATAGCTTAAAAGGGCTAAAGAGTATATATATATAGCTTAAAGGGGCTAAAGAGCATATATATATATATATATGTATTGATTAAAGGGGCTAAAGAGTATATATATAGCTTAAAGGGGGTAAAGAGTATATATATATATATATATATAGCTTAAAGGGGCTAAAGAGTATATATATAGCTTAAAGGGGCTAAAGAGTATATATATATATATATATATAGCTTAAAGGGGCTAAAGAGTATATATATATATATATAGCTTAAAGGGGCTAAAGAGTATATATATATAGCCTAAAGGGGCTAAAGAGTATATATATATATATATATATATATATATATATATATATATATATATATATATATATATATATATATATAGCTTAAAGGGGCTAAAGAGTATATATATATATATATATATATATATATATATATATATATATATATATATAGCTTAAAGGGGCTAAAGAGTATATATATATATATATATATATATATATATATATATATATATATATATATATATATATATATATATATATATATATATATATAGCTTAAAGGGGCTAAAGAGGATATATATATATATAGCTTAAAGGGGCTAAAGAGTATATATATATATATATAGCTTAAAGGGGCTAAAGAGTATATATATATATATAGCTTAAAGGGGCTAAAGAGTATATATATATATATAGCTTAAAGGGGCTAAAGAGTATATATATATATATATAGCTTAAAGGGGCTAAAGAGTATATATATATATATATATATATATATATATAGCTTAAAGGGGCTAAAGAGTATGTATATATATATATATAGCTTAAAGAGGCTGATAAGTATAAATATATAGCTTAAAGGGACTAATAATATTGACCTTAAAATAGGTTTCAAAGTATTTAAACCTGCTTTTATTCTAGCCAAAATACAACAAATAAGACTTTATCCAGAAGAAAGCATATCAGAGGAAATACTGTGAAAAATTCCTGAATCTGTCAAACATCATTTGGGAAATATTTATAAAAAAAATAAAAAATAAAATTCCCAGGAGGGCGAATAATTTTGACTTCAACTGATAATCGTTTTGAATAATCGTGACTACAATTATGACCAAAATAATCGTAATTATGATTTCTCCCATAATCGAGCAGCTCTACTATTGACACATGGTCAGGGTCCGTTATGCAATATCTTGGCTCACACGGAATCTGCGCGCAGATTTTTAGCCCATCATTAATTCTGTTTATTTACTTGAGTAAATGTGTGTAAATACATATTTATTAATTTTTTTAATTAATTACATTGATATTACTGACTAATATAAAAATGTTCATCTGATTTATGTATAATGCAGTTTGTACAGTAATATTTTCTGACTTTTAGTAGCTGTATTATATAAGAGACTTGCTTTGTTTACCAAACAAAGTGAATCTAATTGAATTTGCATTTTAGACATTGAGTTATGTTAAGTTTTAGTTATGAGACTCCCAAAATAATTCCGCAGAAATCCGCACATTTTTTAGCAAAATTCTCCACAGAAATAGCAAAAAACGTCAGCAGATTCTGTCTGGCCCCAGCGATATCTAGTGTACATATCTATGAGGTGTTTTGAGTCACAATGCTGTGTGGTTTCTAGGGCGTTTCCATGTAGTTGCTAAGGCATTCTCAGTGTTTTTCCACATTGCTGTGTGGTTTCTAGTCTGCTGTTATACAGTTTCTTATGTGTTCTGAGTTTTATCACAATGCTGTGTGGTTTCTAGGGTGTTTCCATGTAGTTGCTAGGGCATTCTCAGTGTTTTTCCACATTACTGTGTGGTTTCTAGTCTGCTGTTATACAGTTTCTTAGGTGTTCTGTGTTTCATCACAGTGCGGTGTGATTTCTAAGGTGTTGCTATGCAGTTATAAAGGTGTTCTGCATTGTTTTATTCATTGTATAAAGGGTTTTAGTGAGTAAACAGGGGGTTCTGGGTTATTTCTGGGCCAGTGTAAATGCAATTGCTAAGATGTTAGGAGTGTTGTTTTTTTAAATCACATTGCTATGGAATTTCTATGGAGTAACAATGGTGCTCCGGGTTGTTTAATCAGCATAACTAAAGTGTTGTGAGGTTTCTTGAGAATTACTAGTGTTTTCTAGAGAAGGATGAGTTCTGTAAATACAGCCGTGCTAGTAAACAGTATTAATAACTCTTCCGGTCGAGTGCTGCTGTTTGTGGAGCTCATTCAGATCTGTTTGTTCGTGAGCAGGTGTCTGAACGCAGATCCTCGTGTTGTTTGTGTTTGGGACGGGGCCGTGGACCAGAAGGGAAGGGAGGTGGCCGTCCTGCATAATTCCAGGTTTCAGTTTTTAAACGCAGGCCGCAGCCTCACAGAAATATCATCACGCCGGCTCTCCCTCGCTAATTACTGCCTTGCGTATACCCTCCGCTGGCTCGCTCTGGACTGATCCGCTCCATTCACACAGAAAAAAATAAATAAAACGCACATCAACACACTGCTGCTGTGTCTGGAAAGTGGGACTGTTTTGGAGGAAATATGGAATTAGGCATGGGTCATTCCTGTTATCTGAACTCAGTGACCTTAAAAACCCATTTGTGTTATAATTAAGGAAGTGTTCATGTAGCAGTGCATGTTTGATTATAGGTATTTATGCTGGCAAGAAGCTGAAATGGGATTGAAACGAAATGCTTTAAAGTTAGCAAGCGGTGAACATTCATTCATTCATTCATTCATTCATTCATTCATACATTTTCCTTCAGCTTAGTCCCTTAATTCATCAGGGGTCACCACAGCGGAATGAACCAGCAACTATTCCAGCGTATGTTTTACGCAGTGGATGCCCTTCTAGCTGCAACCCAGTACTTGGAAACACCCATACACACTCATTCACATACACTCATACACTACGGCTAATTCTAAATGCTCAATTCACCTATAGCGCATGTGTTTGGACTGTGGGGGAAACCGGAGCACCCGGAGGAAATCCATACCAACATGGGGAGAACATGCAAACTCCACTCAGAAATGCCAAATGACCCAGCCGGGACTCGAACCAGTGACCTTCTTGCTTTGAGGTGACAGTGCTAACCACTGAGGCACTGTGTCGCCCTAAATAAATAAATGAAGACATTTATTTTTAAATCTAGTTTTAAATGAGATTTTATAATTATATCATGATTTTTTTAAATATATAATGGAAGAAATATTAAGGACATGGGGAAATAGTGATACAAAAAATTATCTCCAAAGTTGGCGCCAATAGCCTTTGTGGTTAGTGCGTCGATACATGGCCCCTAGGTGTTCACAGTGACCTGAGTTCAATTCCCAGCTCAAGGTCCTTTGCTGACCCTTCCCCTATCTCTGCTCCCCATACTTTCCTGTCTATAAAGCTCCACTGTCCTATCACAATAAAGGTGAAAACCTCTAAAAAAAGTATACATTTAAAAAATAATAAATAAATAAATAAAGATAAATTATTAACTCCAAATAAAACAGCATTTCTACAATGTTTTTTAAGGATCATGTCAAATAAATTTAGAAAATTGCCGGAATGTATTTTCCTGTACTGGATAATGGACATAAACTCCTACAAAGTCTTTATGGCACAGGGTAATACTTGAATATGTACCACTGGACTATTTAAGTTGTGTTTTACACGGCAAAGATGTTTCATTTTATGAGAGATGGGATCCATTTTTGTTGTTTATGGGTTTAAACCAAGCGGCAACTTCCCGCTCTCCCTCGTGAAGCTAATACGGAAGTAACTGAAACTGCAGTTCATTGAAATTCCGCTAGTCCTGGCTCCATAATAGAGCAGATTTCTATTGAGTTAGAATGGCCGACTTACAGCAGAAAAAATGTGTTTACAGCCTGGTACAAATAATGATTTTGGTTCATATAGCTAATATTACCCTTCATGACAACTGTGAAGGGGGTAAATGTTTTTATAACTCATCCATTCTCTTTATATTAGGTTAAATTAAGTCTGCATAATTAGGGCGTGACCACTTGAGTGACAGCTAGGTCTCGCTGGTCGCAGTCCCTTTACCTCAGCTGACTCCGGATGATTAGCTGCTGAACTCGCCATATACATCGTATTTTTGTGTTGTTTAATGTGGCTTTACACAGTCAGCTGCTTTATGGAATTATTTCTTACAATCAAAATCACTTTTATCTTTACTTATATAAATAAAATATAGTAAAGATAAAAGGGAATTCTAGTTTTCAGGTATTCACTATTCAGGTACAGATCTTGAATAATCAACACTACATTGTCTTCATTGTGTATTATTTAATCTTTATTCAAGGTACAAAAAATTACTTGTAACCGGATGTTTTAAAATCTGAAGTACTGAAATGTTCACACAGTCACAGGCCTTAAAGGGACAGTTCACTCAAAGATTAAAATGTACTCATTATTTACTCACCCTTCACTTGTTTCAATACTATAGGAGTTAAATTAAATTAATTTAATTTAATTAATTTAATTTAATTTAATTTAATTAATTTAATTTAATTTAATTTAATTTAATTTAATTTAATTTAATTTAATTTAATTTAATTTAATTTAACGAATGTTTGAAACAAGTGAAGGGTGTAATGAAAATGCTAAGTAATTTTTGGGTGAACTATCTTTTTAAAAATGCATGCAGATGATAAACTTTTACTCCATTATGATTAAACTATATATTAAACTATAATCCCAACAGTGCATATTCTGTCATGTGACTATTGTGGATGCACACATTGCGATATCGATGCTGAAACAATATATTGTGCAGCCCTAACTTGAATATAGTTTAGTTGTCTTTACTTCTGTTCTGTCCTTGGACATAAACATGCTTTCACATTGTTAGTGCTGTGTAAGCATTATTAAAATCAATTTATTGAAAAACTTAAACAAAATAGATAGTTGCGTGTTCTATGATATGCTGTAATAAACTTGAACATCATTGTTTTTCTTATTATTTACCATGTATATGTAGACATTACATGAATCAGTAGGTCATGAAGATTTACTTGAAAGTTTTGGAAAAGTCTTGGAAAAGTCAGGGAATTTTAGCAGTAAAATGTGTATAAACCCGCTAGTTAAGCCTTTAAATGTCACTTTAAGCTGTATAGAAGTGTCTTGAAGAATATCTAGTCAAATATTATTTATTGTCATCATAGCAAAAATGAAAGAAATGAGTTATTAAAACTATTATGTGTAGAAATGTGTTGAAAGAATCTGCTCTCCGTTAAACAGAATTTGGGGAAAAAATACACAGGGAGGCTCAGGGGTTTACTTCGTTGTGATATTTTGATTATTCAAACCAAATCAATATGATTTAGAGTTTTCCGCATTCATCTAGTATATTTAGGCCAGATCACACATATTGTAATGTGTGTGAGTGTGTTTGTGTGCCTCCAGCTAAACGGACACACACACACACACACACAAACATTCATGACAAATAAACAGTCAACAAAGTATGTCGCTGGAGCCGCTGCCCACACACAGCCTGGCACAACGCCCGCCTGAATCACCCAGATAATCACACACTGTTACCAGCAGAGACAAAGCCAGCGTTCAGACGGAGACAGAAAACACACAAACACCTCACGACAGATCACACTCCGCACATACGGGAGATCCGTTACACATCG